>NC_092045.1:46379544-46529648 GCF_003086295.3 Arachis hypogaea | reverse complement strand
GAGTAGAATTGCCCAAGGAAATGAGGAAGGAGATCATTCAATTCTCCTTGATCCTCTTAGTTCTCGGACAAGTCTCTCAAGAAAACTCAAAGACAAAGGAAATTCAAAAGCTCTCAAAAATAAGAGTAAAAATTCAAAGCTCAAAGTAAAGGTAGCTAAAGTCCTAATTACATCAAAACTAAGTCCTATTTATACACTTTCTATCTTGGATAATGGGATTTGGATGGGCTTTTGAATTGGTGAAGAAATGAGTTCAAAAGAAATTTTAATTTGAATTTTGGCCCAAAAAGATTCACTCCCAGGAGGCTGCCCTGCCCTTGTGGAGGGCAGGGCAGAAAAATGAGCTTGGTGCTAGCAATTGGTGCGGCCATGTGCGTGTGGTGCGAGTGGTGCGCGTCTGGCACGAGTTTGGTGCCCAGAGGCTGCCCTGCCCGCGCCAAGGGCAGGGGTAAAAGTCCTTTTTTTCCCCTGTGGACTCTTCTTTCCTTTGGAAGGGGTGCCCGATCTCTGCTCTCCACAGGGGGAGGTTGCAAGCCCTTGATTTCCTTCTTGGGGCCTCTCTAAGGGGGGTTAGGCACATTTTGTGCTCTGCCCTGGAGTGGGCAGGCAGAGTTGCTATGCTGCTGGTCACCTAATGCTGCCTCCTAGGGCATTCTGCCCTTGTGGAGGCAATGTTGCTTCCCCATTGGATGCGGCACCTTTCTCCTCTTTGGCCACGCTTCCTTTTCTTGTGTCACGCTTCTTAGGCCACGCTTTCATTTCTTTTCTTTTCTCACCTATAATAAACCAAACAACACTCAAAGTATCACTAAATTCAAGAGGGTTATAAATCAATTAAAATGCAATTAAAATTAGCTCAAACCTCAATGAACATTAAATCATGGTGTTGCTTGATTTAAAGAAGTTATGCATTTTCACTCCAATCACTTACTTAGGATGCAAGAAAGTGCATAAATGCTAACAAAACAAGTGAAATTAGCTTGAAAAATGGTATATGATGACTTGTCATCACAAACCAAACTAAACCTTGCTTGTCCCCAAGCAAGCATCAAAACTAAGAGTAAATGAAATGAATAAGAAAAGAATGCATATCCTTATTATGCAGATAGCAGAACTTGATCTATGGGCATTTATGCAGACAATGACAACTCATTTATTGTTGCTGGCATAATACAATTTTGCATCAAAGGTTTGCTAAACTGCTGTTATAAGACTCTTCTTTGATTACTCCCTTGGTAACTCTTCTTGGCTTATAATGCTTTAACAAGCTTATTGTTCTTTTAGAGGTTGGGTGTCAAATGCTGCAGCATAGCCTTTGGCTTTATTTTCTTTTCTTTTGCTCAACATCTTTCCACCACAGACACATGGCTCACTAATTCTTCCTAGGATCATTGATGCCCAGCATCTCTTCGGATCACTAAGTGCTTTGTATCTAAGTTGCTCTTTATTGTGGATTTTCAATTGGCCATCCCAATCAGTTGATCTAAGTGACCGGGTTTCAAAATACCCCTTAGAATTTACTCATCCAAGCAGATCTCAGTACAAGAACACCACAGGCATTTGTCCTAAGGTTCAAGCTATTGGTGTCCAACCTTTATTCTTTGTTTTCTGTCATTTTGGCTTTTTTTTTCTTCCTTTTCTTTCTGTTTTTGTTACCAAGGGTGTTTCATTCTTTATAGGAGTTTTTATGACAGCAAGCTAACTTACAATTGGATGAAAATGATGTTATGCAACACTTATTTCATGAGTTATGCATTTAATCAAACACATATGCCACCACCAACTTCCATTCACACTCATGCAACATTGGATATTTTATTTTTCAATTCAAACCAAACTCTTTTATTTAAGCATATGGGAACTAAGCAATATTTAAAGCTAAGTGATGGATACAAGCATTATGCAAACTTGGCATTTTTCTAGTTAATTATTAACTGACTAAAATGAAAAGCAAAGAACAGAAAATGCATAAAGTAAAGGAAATAAGTGATGGAGGCATATCATGTTTCAGACATGCATCTCCTTATTAGAGACATGAAAGAGGGGGTATGAAAGAACTTTGCCACCTTCTAATGGTCATGGCTGCTGCTTGATTCTCCCTTCTTCTTCTTTCTCTTCCCTGTCTTGGAGTAATCTTGGATCTCTTCTCCAGGACATCTTCTAGCCCAAACAGAATCTATGAGTCCTTTGAGCCCAAAAGTCTCCAATGTGTTAAAGGTTGACTCAGTGTATTGACGAAATTTTGCTTGTTGCTTGGCTAAGAATTCAGGGCATTGCTCAAATGGCTTGATCTCAGGATTGAGTGTTGGCAAATTGTGGGTCAAGTACTCCATCCTTGCTTGCATGTTTTCATCATCTCCATTTTTGTACGTGTCTAACTTCTCCCAAGGTATGATGAACATTCTTCCATTGATATAGGTGTGACTATATTCCGATGCTTTAGCTTGACTGAAATACAGCTTATCATATGATTCCTTGAATTTTTTGTATTGCTCTTTTTGCCCTTCAAGGATCTGTGCTTGAAATTCTTGCTGCTGAGTCATCATTTGTTGTTGCCATCTCTCTTGTTTCTCCTCATTTGATGCTCAAGCTTCTCGTTCTTCTTTTTCTTTCAAGAATTGCTCCATGAATTCAGGATGGGCTCTAGTATTTCTCTTGGCCTCTTGATTTTGCCTTGTCGGCCTGCATAGTTGGTTTTGACCTGTGAGCCTGCATGAGCTGCTGAGATAATTCATCAATTGATCTTTGCAATTGCTCATATCAATGGCATCATAAGCTTGATTTCGTCCTTCCTCTCTTTGTGCTCTCCTTTGTCTAGGAGCTACTACCCTCTTGATCTTCTTCTTCATTATTCCCTCCATGCTCTTCTTAGTAATTCCTTTCCTACTTTCACCTTTGTTGTGTCCTCATCTTCAAAGATTACATTAGCTCTGTTACATAGCCGTAAGATAGTGCTTGGATGTCCAAGACCTTTTGACTTGCTTGTGCTATCGGCCATTTCTTGAATGCTGTCGGCTATGAGTTGTGCAACATTGATCTCACCTCCATGCAAGATGCAGTGTGTCAATAGTGCTCGTTTGATTGTGACCCAAGAGGCATTTCCAGTAGGAAGGATAGATCTCCTCACTATTTCAAACCATCCTTTAGCCACAGGAGTAAGATTTATCCTCCTTATGTGACTTGGAACCCCCTTTGAATCTCTTTCCCAATCTGTATTTTCCATGCATATCCCTTGCAGGATCTCATCAGGATTATTCTCCCGTTGCAATCTATCCTCATAACTAAGCTCTGGATAGGTTATGGTTCTCAACTTGAGAGCTCTTGTGATGGCTGCTGGGCTAAAACTCACTTCAACCCCTCTGACATAGCTTGTGTAAGGAGCACTATTTTGTTTTCTTTGGCAGCATTTGCATAGAACTCCCTGATCATTACTGCACTGATGTCAGTCAGAGGAGCACACAAGAGTTCCCACCTTCTTTCTCTAGTAATCTGCCTCATAATGGGATATTCTCCTTCCCTCAAATCAAAGCCTTTTTCATAGATAACATTCCTTGCCACCATGAACCTATGATACCTCCCTTCATGGAATTGGATCTAAACTTGCGTGCATCAAACTGTGGAGGTTCGGTCACCATAGGTTCTTTCCCGGGCCTTCTTTTTGAGCTGAGGAGGCCATTGAAATTAAAGTGAAAAGAAAGAGGAAGTAAGAGTACAAGAATATGTGTTGTGTTTGGGGTGAACTTTGGTTCGGTTTTAATGTGTGAGGTAAGGGAATTATGTTGGCTTTGGAATTGGAATAGAGTGTAGGTTCATATGAAAGTAGCTTGAATAGGAATGTGGATGCCGTGTTGATGCAGAGGCTATTAATAGGCTATGTTTCCAAACTTTTCAACAAAACCACAATGAATGAATGAGGAGGGGACCGTGAGTGTTCATGAAGGGCTGAGATTGGTTTGTTCATTCAAAGAATGCATGAGATGGACGGCTTGCATGCATGGTTAAGGCTTGACGAGGATCATCCTCCTATTGGCTGCATGCACTTCGGTGTCCAATGTTGCATGCATGCAGATTTTGTTCCCCATGAGCACGTTCTCCTAGGTACATGTGACCTCCCTCACATAGCTCCTCCTAGCCGTGGCCCCTCCTTGTGTTTGTCTTGATTTTTTTCCTACATAAATCAAAACAGCAAGATAAGAATATAATGTATCCGTGGCAAACTTATTTGCAATAATAAAATAGATTGTTTTGGTTTGTTTAATAGTTATTAAAATTTTTTGTGATCAATTGTGTCCCTAAATAAAATATTAAAAGTTGGTGAACACCAAACTTATCTTTTATTAAGGGGACGGCTTAACAATGCAAACCGTTTTCACAATTGATGCATTTTTAAAACAATTTAATGTATGATCCCTTATCTGTATGGTTTTGAGTCCATGCTTGGAAAATGATCCTCTGAACCTTGTTGCATATGCGGACACCAAACTTAGTGTTTGGTCATATGCTTTTTCAAAAGACTTATGCATATGCTCTAAAAGACACTATTCTTCTTTGAATAATGAATTTGGGTGTACCTTAAGGTACACCAAACTTAGAAGTTTGCCATGTGCTTCAAAATGACATATGCATTTACCAGGCATGAAAATTCAAAACCATATTTAGAAGAATCATAGCTTATTAAATAAAGGAGAAGACAGAAGTCCTAAACCATGGGTTGCCTCCCATGAAGCGCTCTTTTATTGTCATTAGCTTGACATTGACCTCCCTTTAAGGTGGTTGATGTTGGTGATGTCTCAATTTGTCACCTCTCACTGTTAGCTTTCTCTGTGTGCTTTGATGCTCAATTTCCATATGCTCAAGAGAGAGAATTTGGTTGACAGTGTAATAATCTTCTGCTCCCTGCTGTTGGTATATTAATTGCACCTTATCACCCTTAGAGAATCCTTCAGTTGGGATTTTCTTGTTCTTTCACCCTTTGTGAGCCTTTTTCTTGCTCTTCACCTTTTTCTTGCTTGTTGATCTTCCTTTCTTGATAGTTACTTGAGTTGTGATGCCTTCCTTCTTGCTGATCACCCCTACTTCCTTGTGAATCCCCTTTTCTTCTTGCATCTGTTTGTTTATCTGTTCCACTTTCTTTTCAGTTGATTGCTTTGGAAGGAGATCATCACTCATTTTGCTTGTTTCTTCATCCCTTTGTGATTCTGGGAAGACTTTCAGAATGATGCTCTCCTCATGCATCCTAAGGGTTAACTCTCCTTGCTCTATGTCCACAATGGCTCTAGCAGTAGCCAAAAATGGTCGACCAAGTATTATGGAGTCATTTCCATTTTCTGAAGAATCCAGGATCACAAAGTCTGCAGGATAGATGAACTTGCCAACCTTAACTAAAAGGTTCTCAATCAGCCCCTTAGGATAGACTATTGATTGATCCACCAATTCCAAAGTCATCTCTGTTGGTTTCACCTCTTCTATGCCAAGCTTTTTCACTAGAGAATATGGGATTAGATTTATGCTTGCTCCTAGATCGCACATCCCTTTGTTAATGAATAGGTTTCCAATAGTGCATGGTAAGAAGAAACCGCCAGGGTCTTCAAGCTTGGGAGGGAGTCCCTTTTTAATGAGGGCACTGCATTCTTCACTGAGCATCACAGTTTCCTTCTCATTCCAATCTCTTTTCTTGTTAATGAGCTCTTTTAAGAACTTGGCATATAAGGGCATCTGCTCCAAAGCCTCTGCCAAGGTATATTGATTTCCAACTTCTTGAAAGTCTCAAGAAATTTGTGGAAGTGCTGGTCCTTTGTTTCCTTGTGAAATCTTTGTGGATAAGGCAGAGGTGGTGTTGAGCTCTTCTCCATAGGTTCCTCCAAGATCTTCTTTTCTTTCTTCAAATTCTGTGGCTTGTTGTCTTCCTCTGTGAGCTTTTCTGGAGCATTCTTGCTTGTCTTGTCTTGGTTGATGGTTTCATCATTCTTTGTTGGCTCGGTGTCATTCTCTATAAGCTTCTTTGTTGCCCCTTGGCTACCATCTGTTAACACTCTTCCACTTCTCAGTTGCACCACCTTGCATTCTTCCTTTGGGTTGGGAATGGTATCACTAGGTAGTGAACTTGATGGTTTCTCAACAGAGATCTTCTTAGAGATTTGTCCAATCTGCCTCTCTAGGTTCTTCATGGAGGCTTCTTGATTTTTGTTTGTCAATTCTTGGCTCTTCATTAGTTTCTCCATGAGTAGCTCTAGATTGGTGATTCTCTATGAATCTTGTGTGATGGGTTGGTTTGGGGTGTTGATGGATAAAGATAAGTGTTTTGGTTAGTTGGGTGGTTATTGGGTGGGTATTGGTTAGAATTTGGGTAGTTGTTTTGTGGTTTTCTATATGAGTTTTGGTTAGTGTTTGGCTGGGGGTTGTGGTTTGTGTTTTTCCAATTGTTTTGGCCTGTGTTTCTTTGCCATGGTTGTTGGTTTTGAGCATGGTTATCTCCCCATCTGAGGTTGGGATGGTTCTTCCAAGATGGATTGTAGGTATCACCATAAACTTCATTTGTTCCAGGATTTTGGTTATGCATGTATTGGACTTGCTCTTGTTGTTGCTCTTCTTGAGTTTCTTCATTTTGCACCCAAGTGGTTGGAGGTTGGCTTGTGGTGCTCACTGCTGCCACTTGCAAACCATCAATTCTCTTAGCCATTTGTTCAAATTGTTGTTGAATCTGCTGCTGCATCATCTTGTTTTGAGCTAAGATTGAATCAACTCCTTCCAACTCCATGACTCCTCTTCTCTGTGATGGTTGGCGTTGTCTTTGATGAGCAAAGAAATATTGGTTGTTGGCCACCATATCAATGAGATTTTGAGCTTCCTCTGTGGTCTTCATGAGTTGTAGAGAGCCTCCTGCAGAATGATCAAGGGCTTCTTGAGCTTTAAGAGTGAGTCCCTCATAGAAGTTTTGCAACTTATCCCACTCAGTGAACATCTCTGGTGGGCATTTCCTCAATAGAGCTTTATATCTTTCCCATGCTTCATATAAGCTCTCGGCCTCCAATTGAGTGAATGTTTGAACCTCTGTCTTCAACCTTAGGACTCTTTGAGGGGGGTAGAATTTGGCAAGAAACTTGCTCACTAAGTCATCCCAAGTGTTGATGCTTTCTTTTGGAAAGGTTTCTAGCCATTGAGTTGCTTTATCCCTGAGAGAGAATGGAAGAGCAGCAACTTGTAGCTATCAGGAGGTACACCATTTGTCTTTACTGTGTCACATATTCTCAAGAAAGTGGACAAATGTTGGTTTGGATCCTCCAAAGGCCCTCCTCCAAAAGAACAATTGTTTTGCACCAGAGTGATGAGTTGTGGCTTGAGTTCAAAGTTGTTTGCATTGACATTGGGAGGAAGAATGCTACTCCCACAATGCTTGGCATTTGCAAATGTGTATGAAGCCAAAACTCTTCTCTGTTGTTGATTATTGTTGGTTCCTTCTCCTCCTGGTTGATTGGTATCTCCTTCCATGTCTTGGAATTCCTCCTCAGATTATTCTTCTTCTCCAACAATGTACTTCCCTCTTTCAGCTCTTCTTATTCTCCGAAGAGTCCTTGGATCAATTTCAGAGATGATAGGAGAGGATCTCCCTATACCTGACATACAAACACACAGCAATAAACACACAAACCCAGAAAGCTAATGCAACTTCAATCTATAGCTAGAATGAAGGTTTAGTTAGTTTAAGCAAAAATTCAAACAGTTAGTGTGTTAGTGAGAATTAGAATAACAGAAAAGAAAACGTGCTTAATCTAGACCTCCACTTCACTTAGTCATTGTCAATCTATTTCAATCCCCGGCAACGGCGCCAAAAACTTGATGTGTGGAAAATGATCCAACACAAAACTCACCGGCAAGTGTACCGGGTCGCATCAAGTAATAATAACTCACATGAGTGAGGTCGATCCCACAGGGATTGAAGGACTGAGCAATTTTAGTTTAGTGGGTGATTTAGTCAAGCGAATCAAGTTTTGGTTGAGTGATTTGTGTTTAACAGAAATTAAATGACAGTAAATGTAAAGGGGGAAGGGATAAGTGCAGTAAATTGAAGAACAGAATTGTAAATGTGCAGAATCTTAAAGAGCAAGAAAGTAAATGACTGAAACTTAAAGTGCAAGAAACTTAAATTGCAGTAACTTAAATGGCAAGAAAGATAAATTGCTAGAAAGTAAAAGGGAATTGAGGAATGGGATTGTAAGATCTAAACAAAGAAGAAGTAAATTGCAGTAAATGGTTGAGCAGAAAGTAAATCAGAAACAAGTAGCATTCAAACAGAATTTAAATAAAATGTAGCAGAGGTTCACAAAAGAACCAAAAGTGAAATTGTGATCTCAGGATTCCAAGGGCTTAGGTAGCAGATCCTAAAACCCAATTTCCTTCCCAGATCTGAATTAACTAAGCAATTAACAAAAAAAAAATTAAAGATGAAGCAATAGAAGAACAGATTTGGAATTCAATTATGCAGAAAACAAAATGCCAAGAGCTTGAATGGGAATTGGGACAGAATTTCCCCAATTTCACACACCCAAGACTCAGAAAAGGAGGAGTAGAATTGCCCAAAGGAAATGAGGAAGGAGATCATTCAATTCTCCCTTGATCCTCTTAGTTCTCGGACAAGTCTCTCAAGAAAGCTCAAAGACAAAGGAAATTCAAAAGCTCTCCAAAATAAGAGTAAAAATTCAAAGCTCAAAGTAAAGGTAGCTAAAGGTCCTAATTACATCAAACTAACTCCTATTTATACACTTTCTATCCTTGGATAATGGGATTTGGATGGGCTTTTGAATTGGTGAAGAATTGAGTTCAAAAGAAATTTTAATTTGAATTTTGGCCCAAAAAGATTCACTCCCAGGAGGCTGCCCTGCCCTTGTGGAGGGCAGGGCAAAAAAATGAGGCTTGGTGCTAGCAATTGGTGCGGCCATGTTGCGTGTTGGTGCGAGTTGGTGCGCGTCTGGCACGAGTTTGGTGCGCCAGAGGCTGCCCTGCCCGCGCCAAGGGCAGGGCGGGAAAGTTTGGTGCGCCAGGGACGAGGTGTGCGTGCGGATGGTGCTGCCAGGGGGCGTTGTGCGTGCGAATGGTGCTGCCAGGGGGCGTTGTGCGTGCGATTGGTGCTGAACGCTGCCCTGCCCGCGCCAAGGGCAGGGCAGGCAAGCTTTGGTGCGCCAGGGAAGGAACGCGCGCGTCAGATGCTGCCAGGACGAGATTTTGGTGCGCCAGGAAGCAAAGTTGGTGCGCCAGATTTCAAAATTGGTGCGCCTAGTTCAATTGCTGCCCTGCCCGCGCCAAGGGCAGGGCAGGGTCCTTCCTTCACGTCTCGGGTTCGAACCTGGGAGAGTGCAAACACGCTTTTTTATTTTTTTGGCTTCTTGGCACGGTAGTGGGTCTCAAGGCTTGGCTTCCTCATGGTCCCTTGTTCGAGCCTTGTAGCATGCATGGGTAGCCTTTTTTCTTGATTTCTTTCCTTGAGGTGCCCGATTCTGCTCTCCACAAGGGCAGGGCAGAATTTGCTTTCTCTGGGTTCTAAGGCACATTTTGTGCTCTGCCCTTGGAGTGGGCAGGGCAGAGTTGCCTATGCTTGCTTGGTCACCTAATGCTGCCCTCCTAGAGGGCATTCTGCCCTTGTGGAGGGCAATGTTGCTTCCCCATTGTGATGCGGCACGCTTCTCTCCTCTTTGGCCACGCTTTCCTTTTCTTGTGTCACGCTTCTTAGGCCACGCTTTTCATTTTCTTTTCTTTTCTTCACCTATAATAAACCAAACAACCACTCAAAGTATCACTAAATTCAAGAGGCTTATAAATCAATTAAAATGCAATTAAAATTAGCTCAAACCTCAATGATTAACATTAAATTCATGGTGGTTGCTTGATTTAAAGAAGTTATGCATTTTCACTCCAAATCACTTACTTAGGATGCAAGAAAGTGCATAAATGCTAACAAAACAAGTGAAATTAGCTTGAAAAATGGGTATATGATGACTTGTCATCAATAGTGTTGTGGTTTAGGATTTAGGCTTTAGGGTTTAGGGTTTAGTCTTTAGGGTTTAGGGTTTAGCATTTACGGTTTAGTGTTTAGGGTTTAGGCTTTAAGGTTTGTGGTTTAGGGTTTAGGGTGTAGGTTTTAAGGTTTAGGGTTTATGGTTTGGGGTTGAGGGTTTATGGTTTACGGCTTAGGCTTTAGTGTTTGTGGTTAGGGTTTAGGGTGTAGGGTTTAGGGTTTAGGGTCTATGGTTTGGGGGTGAGCATTTAGGGTTTAGGATTTAGGGTTTAGGGTTTTGAGTTTAGGCTTTAGGGTTTGTGGTTTATGGTGTAGGGTTTAGGGCTTAGGGATTATGGTTTGGTGTTGAAGGTTTATGGTTTCGGGTTTAGGGTTTAGGGTGTAGGGTTTATGGTTTAGTGTTTAGGGTTTATAGTTTAGGGTTTAGACTTTTGGGTTTGTGGTCTATTGTTTAGAGTGTAAGGTTTAGGGTTTAGGGGTTATGGTTTGGGTTGTGGGTTTATGGTTTAGGCTTTAGGCTTTAGGATTTATGGTTTAGGGTTTAGAGTTTAGAGTTTATGGTTTGGGGTTGAGGGTTTATGGTTTGGGTTTATAGTTCAGGGTTTATGTTTTAGTATTTGTGGTTTAGGGTTTAGGGTTTAGGTTTTAGTGTTTGTGCTTTAGGGTTTAGGCAGTATGGTTTAGGGTTTAGGCATTAGGTTTTGGGGTTTAGGAATTAGGGTCTAGCGTTTAGGGTTTAGGTTTTATTGTTTAGTGTTTTGGCTTTGTGTTTAGGGTTTAGGGTTTAGAATTAATAGTTTACAGTTTCGTCTTTAGGGTTTGTGGTTTATGGTTTAAGTTGTTGGGGTTAGGGTTTAGGGTTTATGGTTTGGGGTTGATGGTTTACGGTTTAGGCTTTAGGCTTTAAGGTTTGACGTTTAGGGTTCAGGGTGTTGGGTTTATGGTTTAGTGTTTATAGTTTACAGATTAGGCTTTAGTGTTTGTGGATTAGGGTTTAGGGTTTAGGGTTTAGGGTTTTTTCTTTAGGGTTTGGAGTTTAAGCTTTAGGGTTCAGGGTTTAGGGTTAAGAATTTACGGTCTAGTTTTTTGGCTTTAAGGTTTAGGGTTTAAAGGATAGGGTTTAAGGTTTAGGGTTTATGCTTTAGGATTTGTGGTTTAGGGTTTAGGGTGTAAGGTTTGTGGTTTAGGGTTTATGGTTTGGGGTTGAGGGTTTATGGTTTAGGGTTAAGGATTTGGGGTTTGTGGTTTAGGATTTAGGGTATAGGGTATAGGGTTTAGGGTTTATAGTTTCGGGTTTAGGCTTTAGTGTTTGTGGTTTATAATTTTGGGTTTTGGGTTTAAGGTTTAGGGTTTATGGTTTAAGGTTTATGGTTTGTGGTTTAGGGTTTAGGGTTTATGGGTTGGTGTTGAGGGTTTATGGTTTAGGGGTTAGGGTTTATAGTTTACGGTTTAGGCTTTAGGGTTAGTGGTTTATTTGTTAAGGTGTAGGGTTAAGGGTTTAGGGTTTATGGATTGGGGTTGAATGTTTATGGTTTAGGCTTTAGGCTTCAAGGTTTGTGATTTAGGCTTTAGCGTGTAAGGTTTAGGGTTTAGGGTTTATGGTTTGGTGTTGAGTGTTTGTGGTTTAGGGTTTATGGTTTATAGTTTAGGGTTTAGTGTTTGTGGTTTAGGGTTTAGGGTTTAGGTTTGGGGTTTAGTCTTTAGGGTTTAAGGTTTAGGGTTTATGGTTTGGGGCTTAGCCTGTATTGTTTATGGTTTAGGGTTTAAGGTTTATGGTTTAGAGTTTAGGGTGTATGATTTAGGGTTTAGGGTTTATGTGTTGGTGTTGAGGGTTTAAGGTTTATAATTTAGGGTTTAGGCTTTAGGGTTTATGGCTTATGGTTTAGGGTGTAAGGTTGAGGGTTTAGGGTTTATAGTTTAGGGTTGAGGGTTTTTGGTTTAGGCTTTAGGGTTTAGGGTTTAGGGTTTAAAGTTTGGAGTTGAGGGATTAGGGTTTATGGCTTAGGGGTTATTGTTTAGGGTTTAGGCTATAGTGTTTGTGGTTTAGGATTCAGGCTTTAGGGCTTATGGTTTAGTCTTTAGGGTTTAGGCTTTAGGGTTTGGGGTTTAGCCTTTACGGTTTAGTGTTTAGGGTTTATGCTTTGAGATTTGTGGTTTACGGTTTAGGGTGTAGGTTTTAAGGTATAGGGTTTATGGTTTGGGGTTTAGGGTTTATGGTTTATGGCTTAGGCTATAGGGTTTGTGGGTAGGGTTTAGGGTGTATGGTTTAGGGTTTAGGGTCTATGGTTTAGGGGTGAACGTTTAGGGTTTATGATTTAGGGTTTAGGGTGTAGAGTTTAGGCTTTAGGGTTTGTGGTTTATGGTGTAGGGTTTAGTGTTTAGGGGTTATGGTTTGGTGTTGAAGGTTTATGGTGTAGGGTTCAAGGTTTGTGGTTTAGGGTTTAGGGTGTAGGGTTTATGGTTTAGGGTTTAGGATTTATAGTTTAGGGTTTAGACTTTTTGGTTTGTGGTGTATGGTTTAGAGTTTAAGGTTTAGGTTTTAGGGGTTATGGTTTGGGGTTGAGGGTTTATGGTTTAGGCTTTAGGCTTCAGGGTTGGTGGTTTAGGGTTTAGGGTTTGGAGTTTATGGTTTGGGATTGAGGGTTTATGGTTTAGGTTTATAGTTTAGGGTTTATGTTGTAGTGTTTGTGGTTTAGTGTTTAGGGTTTATGCTTTAGTGTTTGCGCTGTTTAGGCGGTATGGTTTAGTGTTTAGGCATTAGGTTTTTGGGTTTAGGAATTAGGGTTTTGTATTTAGGGTTTAGGGTTTATTGTTTAGTGTTTTGGCTTTGGGTTTAGTGTTTAGGGTTTAGGATTTTTATTTATGGTTTAGTCTTTAGGGTTTGTGGTTTATGGTTTATGGTGTTGGGGTTAGGGTTTAGGGTTTATGGTTTGGGGTTGAGGGTTTATGGTTTAGGCTTTAGGCTTTAGGGTTTGACGTTTAGGGTTCAGGGTGTAGGCTTTATGGTTTGGGGTTGAGGGCTTATGGTTTAGGGTTTATAGTTTACGGTTTAGGCTTTAGTGTTTGTGGATTAGGGTTTAGGCTTTAGGGTTTTGGCTTTAGGGTTTGGAGTTTAGGCTTTAGGGTTTAGGGTTAAGAATCTACGGTCTAGTGTTTGGGCTTTAGGGTTTAGGGTTTAAGGTATAAGGTTTAGGATTTAGGGTTTATGCTTTAGGATTTGTGGTTTATGGTTTAGGGTGTAAGGTTTATGGTTTAAGGTTTATGGTTTGGGGTTTAGGGTTTTTGGTTTAGGGTTTAAGATTTTGGCTTTGTGGTTTAGGGTTTAGGGTGTAGGGTTTAGGGTTTAGGGTTTAGGGTTTATGGTTTATGGTTTGGGGTTAATGGTTTAAGGTTTAGGGTTTAGGGTTTATAGTTTTGGGTTTAGGCTTTTGGGTTTGTGGTTTATAGTTTAGGGTTTATGGTTTATGGTTTAGGGTTTATGGTTTGGGGTTGAGGGTTTATGATTTAGGGTTTAGGGTTTGTGGTTTAGGGTTTAGGGTTTGTATTTTAGGTTTTAGGGTGTAGGGTATAGGCTTTAGGGTTTACGGTTTGGGTTTTAGAGTTTATGGTTTAGGGTTTATAGTTTACGGTTTAGCCTTTAGGCCTTAGGTTTTAGGCTTTAGGGTTTGGAGTTTTGGCTGTTTTTGTTTTAGGGTTTAGGGTTAAGGATTTATGGTTTAGTGTTTGGGCTTTTGGGTTAAGGGTTTAGGTTTTAGGGTTTAGGATTTAGGGTTTAGGATTTAGGATTTAGGATTTAGGCTTTTGGATTGGTGGTTAAGGGTTTAGGGTGTAGGGTTTAGGGTTTAGGATTTATGCCTTGGGGTTGAGGGTTTTTGGTTTGGGGTTTAGGGTTTATGGTTTCGGGTTTAGGCTTTACGGTTTGTGGTTTATAGTTTAAGATTTTTGGTTCAAGGTTTAGGGTTTATGGTTTGGGGTTGAGGGTTTATGGTTTAGGGTTTTGGGTTTGTGGTTTAGGGTTTAGGGTGTAGGGTTTATGGGTTGGTATTGAGGGTTTAGGGTTTAGGGTTTATAGTTTTAGGTTTATGCTTTAGTGTTTTTGGTTTAGGGTTTAGGCTTTAGGGTTTAATGTTTAGTCTTTAGGGTTTAGGGTTTAGGCTTTATGGTTTGGAGTTTGGCCTTTACGGTTTAGGGTTTAGGCTTTAAGGTTTGTGGTTTAGAGTTTAGAGTGTAGGCTTTAGGGATTAGGGTTTAGGGTTTATGGTTTGGGGTTGAGGGTTTATGGTTTAGTGCTTGGGCTTTAGGGTTTGTTGTTAGGGTTTAGGGTGTATAGTTTAGTGTTTAGGGTCTATAATTTGTGGTTGATGGTTTAGGGTTTAGTATTTTGGGTTTAGGCTTTATGGCTTGTGGTTTATGGTGTAGGGTTAAGGGTTTATGGTTTATGGTTTGGCGTTGAGGATTTATGGTTGAGTGTTTAGGGTTTGTGGTTTAGGGTGTAATGTTTAGGGTTTAGGATTTAGGGTTTATGGTGTGGTGTTGAGGGTTTATGGTTTAGTGTTTAGGGTTTATAGTTTAGGATTTAGGCTTTAGACACTACAAGAAAATAAGCTTTCTGTCACGCTTTAAAAGCGTGCCGAAAAGTGCAAAAAACGTGCCGATAGCTTTTTGCCACGCTTTTTGAACTTTCGGCACGCTTTTGAAAGGGTCACATCTGCCAGCGTGCCGATTGCTCTATCGCCACACTTTTGTGGTTCTATTGGCACGATTTTTTTGTTGGCTCGCTTTCATTTCTTGCCACGCTTAAAAGCTTAGCCATAGATCTTAACCTATAGGTACGCTTAAAAAGCGTACCAAAAAGTGCACATATCGCCACGCTTTTAAAACGTCCTAGAATGTTTGTTTTGGATACTCTTTAAAAACGTGCCGATAGAGAAAGATATGGCTACACTTTAAAGCGTGGCGATAGCCAGTTATATGGCCACACTTTAAAAGCATCGCAATAGCTTTATAAAATTAAAAAAAATCCTTTTTGTTATTTTTACCTACAAAATATAAATTTTCAAACCTTTTTTATTACTAAACCTACAAATATAGCATGCAACTTTCAGTACAACATAAATTAAACAATAATTAGTGACAATTTTTGCGATAATTGTTTTATACATTAAAAAACTAATACTCAAATACAAAATAAATCTTGAGTTCGAATTCCAAAACTAAAAATTGAAAAAAAATACAGAAACAATACAACTTAAGCTTAGTCTCATTACAATTAGTAGCAAGGTTTTCAACTTCAGCCAGAATCCTGCAAAACCATTCAATTATACTGCATAAATATAAGCTCAGTCTCATTAATTACGAGTAAATTTTTCAACACAAGCTCCTGAGCTAATGAGCATTCACTTAAACAAGGAGAGAACAGAGATATAGTTCTTTGTTCATCTTTTAATGCATGCATTTATACATTTATTTTCTACTTGAAACCAATTCTGGAATAAGAAAGATGATCATTCCCATTCAATAAAGTGAATTTACTTGCCAAGCATACTAGAGAGCAATTTAACATCAGAAAAAAGGGATCAACTAGTATACTTCAAATAATAAATGTATTTAAAGCAGTTCATAAACTAATGTGACCAAAAGGATATATATCAAGTTTGACAAAAAGTGTTAAGACATACATGGCAAAGTCCTCCGGCTTCTTGCTGAGAACAAAAGGATCATAACCATAGTTGCATCAACAAATATCAAAGAAAATTTAAGCAAAACAAGTCAAAGTTTCACAATGTTTAGGATTCAAAGGGAACTAGCTACAGAAGAATCCACATACTCTCTAGGCACTTCTCCAGTCAAGTATGGTGGGATCTTGGATTGGTCCAAGAGACCCTCTGGCAAGAAGATCCTTCTGTCAGGACCTATCACCAAATGGAAGCAATGATCAGAAACTAGTTTCCTACCTTGAATTGTACAACTAGAGTATATAAAAAAACTTTGTTAGTTCATTACAAGAACTTAATTAGGACTAATTAGGAGATTATAGGCTATAGTAATAAGTTACCCTCCTCTTACTGCTAAGTCAAACTTTGTTAGTTCCTTCTCTTCCTTTCTCGGTTACCATATTTCAACAAATTACATTGTCAAAAGAGCACAACCATGTCTATACTCTATGGACTTGTTAGCTACTTTGGTTCTCTCAGTTTATTTGCATATTCTATACTGAATTTCCGCTTAAAGAATACTTATAATTTAATAAAAAGTAGTTCATGTAGAAGTTTTTCTAGTAACTAGATTAGATATGGTAAAGAACAAAAGAAAGAAAGGATGTGAAGATAGGAGCAACCACTTACCATACCACTTGGCGAGTTCATCATTGGCAGGAGTGACAGTAGTAGCGGCTTTCTTTGAAGGAGGAGGTTGTGCTGCCTTCTTCTTACCAAAGAGAGCCACAGTCTCGAAGGTGGCAGGGCTAGAAGCTGATGGTGCTGACCTTGTTGCACCACTCAACTTGATGGGGTTTCCAAGCATCTCTGACACCCCAATTAAAGCCATGTTCTAACCTCAATATCTTCTGGACCTCTTTTGGCAGATGTGTGATCTGAGTCTCATCAAACTATACATGCATGACTTGGTTTGTCAGCTCATAAATGTGTGCTAAAGGGAGATATGATATATAACTGAAAATAAAAAGGAATCCAGAGAAAGAACATTTAGAATATTTTATGAGCCAAAATATGACAATAATACTACTGGACAATATGACGTAGGCATTCAAAATGAACTCACACATCAGAAGGGCCAAATTTTTCATCCATAGTGGTCCCAGCAACATTTTCAATGAAGTTTGCATGGGTCAAGACAGCCCCCTGAAGAGAATCCGTTTAGCAGAAGGATAAATGAAGAATGTTCTATAAAGTGACCATTACCAAGGAAAGCATTTCATGCACACAACATCCAAGGCAGAAAAAGGCAAGTGGTAACAAGTACTTAGCAATGAAATCATAAATGATGCTTCTTGAATAAATAAAATTATAAATCATTAGCAACTACAGATGGTGGTAAGAAACTACAATCACCATGTTAGTGCAAAGAAAAAAATAGTAAAAAGAAATATTTTGTGTTTCTTTTATAAAATAGAAAATAATAAAAAGAAAAGGGAGAGCAAGCTCCTGGAAATGCACGTACCAGTGGTTAGGTAATAATATATGCCAAGTATTGAAATAAATAATTGAGGTTCATGACTATATTATAGAATTAACCTTTGGAATTCCATAATAAATTAGACCAGAGCCTATAGCTGACCGTGCAGTACCTGCTTCTCCAAAAGTCATCCACTTGTACCTTGACAGTGGAATAAGAGTGGAAATGATGAGAAGTTCATAAATAAGTTTTATTATAAAAAGAAAAGAAGGACAAGAAAGCATAATGGATAAATAATTGAGCTGCTTACTCCCCAACTGTTCCATCAACACGGTTTCGGGTTCCCAGATACTTATAGTCTCGAAAAGTGTCAACTAAATGCCTATGATTGAACATTTCGATAAAATCCTTTTGGAAAGCCATTATAACTAACAATTTCAGATAAGATACGAAATAAAAAGTAAAAAATAAAAAAAGGAGTTCTAATAGCACAGCTGCAGTAACAAGAAGGATAATGAGATCTGATAACAATTAAGTTATGAAGAGTTACTGACCTCTGCAGGGTAGAATAAATGCAACTTCACAAGTAGAGAAGTGAATAAGCCTCTTGTTATTCTCAGAGTAGTACTTCACCTGAAACAGAAACAACACATCAAAAATCAAAATCACACATCCCATTAAGCTCCAACATGAATATTTGGCCTTTAATTATTTACAATTTGACCTAATCACACGAAGAACACGTACCAAAGGGAGAGCATTGGTGAAGTTGCTGTAAATTGTGTCAAGATAAGAAAAAAAAGTATGTATTTAGCTAGATTCATACTGAAAAGTCAAAAGGCAAAAAAAAAACCAATGCTCATGGAAAAACCTTTTTTTCTCAAATCTTTTTTTTCTATTTCTCTCGCCGGAGACTCAGATTCTATTGGAAAAACCAATGCTAACAACAGCTACCATTTTTGTTTGAAGAAAACTTAACCCAACACACAAAACAACCTTATTTTGAGGGCTGGCATCTATAACTTTGAGGGACTTGTATAACTCTCGAAGCTGCTCACTCCGCTGCAACCCTATCTGATCAGAATTGAGTTCCACTCCTTGTCTTGTCTTCCTTGTCTTAATGTCTCTATTGTAATATCCTTCCCCCCAACTCAACACCCTACTAAATGGGCACCATGAATAGAAAGAAATTGATTTTGAATAGCAGTATTATTGAATTGTGGTGTTGTTTAAGAAGCTATTGTATTGAGTTGTTCATATTAGAGAAGAAGAAGAAACAAGTCATGATGTGTTTCGTCATATGAAGTCCATTGAGGTATTTTCACAAATAACACATATTCAAGAAACAGAAAATGAAAAAAAAATCACAAAACAGAACTGAAATTCAAGGAAACAGTTAGTTAGAAGTTGGTACCTGAGTTGGGTAGATGAAGTAGACCAGAATATTGCATAGCTCCACTAGATGCTTCTCACAAACAAAGCAATCTGTTCTTTGAAGTTTTCCAGCAACATTTCCTTGTTCTTTGGGTTCAGGAAAATAACCTTTCAGCTTGAATCATACTTGATTCTCCCCATGAAACCTAAAAAATGAATTAAGCAAACTCTTAAAAATTTGGACTAGAAAACACATTAGTATACCAGACAGCAGCTGATAGAATTTATATATTTATCGATTTTACAAAGGGCATTTGTGAAGAATACAAAAATAGAAGAATTTTTATAGGAAAGATAAAATCTAAGTTTCCAATGGCATTAAATACATAGAAGTTCACTTTCTCTATAAAATCATTTCCCTTTTGTATTAGTAAAACTCTCTCTATACTAAATCATATCTGCAGAGAACACATTAGGATAAAAAGTAAAAACATATATCCAGGCCCCAAAAAAATGAGTATGGACAGAGGATACTTATTTGATTCAGGTCAAATGCTTAGCTTCCTACCATCAGATTATTGCAAAATTACAGCATTTAAGCTAGGAAATAATTTTCTTTTGATGAAATGCAAACCGCAGTACATAAGCCTATTACATGTCTTGAAGGTTGAAAGTTTGAAACTTCTTTGATGGAGCTGCCTGTAATTGAAACTTTTATCTAACTATTCAATTCCATTAGACAAAAATCAAATACAAAAACGAAAACAAATTGAGCACTCACATAGTTGCATAGAACTTCCAACACACCTTTATCACAGATACACTGCTGCACCAAGACCGTTCTAGGTGGCAGTGCATTAGAGACCCTCACACCTTCAAGAAACCTCCATTTAGTATTCCTTTACCAAAAAATTGAAGACAAACATCAGAAACCATTCCAATAAGCAATTTACATCATAATCAAACAAAATAGCAAATGATCATATCACTCAAACCTTATATCAAGTATCTGTACTATTCGAACAAATGCATGTGTGTCATGGTAAGGCAAAGCACATATAATAAAATAGATAATCCATCACATTCCCCACATGAATGTAGTCAAACTAGAGAGTTCACCACATAATAGAAACAAAACAAAAACAGAGGTGATTATAGTTGCAAGAGATGATTATATAAGAAAAGAAAACATTAATCAGCGTTATGGTGAGGGTTGAAATAGAGAAATTTGTAGAGGGTTGAAACAGAGAAACAAAAATGGATTAAATCTTTAAATCCGTACCTTCTTGTGTTATGGTGAGGGTTGAACACCGATTGAGGGAGGAACGGCGATTGAGGGAGAGGCAGCGACGATTGAGTCAATATCGATGGAGGTAAGGTTTGAGCGAGAGAGAGTGAGCGCCGATGGAGGCCTTGCGAGTGAGAGTGAACGTCGACAGAGGGCGCGCCGATGGAGGGTGCACCGACGGAGGCAGCACCGATTGAAGTTTCCAAGAGTTGCGAAAGATGGATAAAGGGTTGCAAGAGAATGATAGAGGGTTGCAAGTTGAGAGCGGGCTATGACCTAAAAGATGACGATGGATTCTCACTTCTCGATGATGAAGAGGGCTGCGAGCTGAGAGGGTTGCGAACTGAGAGAGGGCTACGAAAGTTTAGGGTTCTTAGTTGAGTAATGGAGATATTCGAGGGTTTGGGTTCTCACTTCTAAGTGAGGGCTGCTTTGAGTATTCTGATAAAGAAATTAAGTGTTTGAGTGAGAAATTAAATTAAGTGGGAATTCTATCGTCACACTTTTTTAGGGTCCCAAATAATTAAAGGTTATAGGCACGCTTTAAAATGTGCCTGTATATCCTGACAAACTAGCACGGTTTAAGGTTTAGGGTTTAGGCTTTAAGGTTTGTGCTTTAGGGTTTAGGGTGTAGGTTTTAGGGTTTAGGGTTTATGGTTTGGGGTTGAGGGTTTTTGGTTTAAGGTTTAGGGTTTATGGTTTGGGGGTTAGGGTTTATGATTTAGGGTTTAGGGTTTGTGGTTTAGGGTTTAGGGTTTAGGGTGTAGGGTTTATATTTTAGGCTTTTGGCTTTAGGGTTTGTGATTTAGGTTTTAGGGTGTAGGGTATAGGGTTTAGGATTTATGGTTTGGGGTTGAGGGTTTTTGGTTTAGGGTTTTTAGTTTACGGTTTAGCCTTTGCGCCTTAGGTTTTAGGCTTTTGGGTTTGGAGTTTAGGCTGTTTTTGTTTTAGGGTTTAGGGTTAAGGATTTATGGTTTAGTGTTTGGGCTTTTGGGTTAAGGGTTTAGGGTTTAGGGTTTAGGATTCAGTGTTTAGGCTTTAGGATTTGTGGTTAAGGGTTTAGGGTGTAGGGTTTAGCGTTTAGGGTTTATTGCTTAGGGTTGAGGGTTTTTTATTTAGGGTTTAGGGTTTATAGTTTCGGGTTTATGCTTTAGTGTTTGTGGTTTATAGTTTAAGATTTTTTGTTCAAGGTTTAGGGTTTATGGTTTAGGGTTTGGGTTTATGGTTTAGGGTTTAGGGTGTAGGGTTTTTGTGGGTTGGTGTTGAGGGTTTATGGTTTAGGGGTTAAGGTTTATAGTTTAGGGTTTAGTGTTTAGGGTTTGTGATTTATGGTTTAGGGTGTAGGGTTGAGGGTTTCTGGTTTATGGTTTAGGCTTTAGGCTTTAGGGTTTGAGATTTAGGTTTTAGGGTGTAGGATTTAGGGTTTAAGGTTTACGGTTTGGGGTTTAGGGTTTAGGGTTTAGTGTTTATAGTTTTTGGTTTACGCTTTAGTGTTTCTGGTTTAGGCTTTAGGCTTTAGGGTTTAAGGTTTAGTCTTTATAGTTTAGGGTTTAGGCTTTATGGTTTGGAGTTTGGCTTTTACGGTTTAGGGTTTAGGCTTTAAGGTTTGTGGTTTAGGGTTAAGAGTGTAGGCTTTAGGGATTAGGGTTTAGGATTGAGGGTTTATTGTTTAGTGCTTGGGCTTTAGGGTTTGTTGTTAGGGTTTAGGGTGTATAGTTTAGTGTTTAGGGTCTATAATTTGGGGTTGAGGGTTTAGGGTTTAGGATTTAGGGTTTAGTATTTTGGGTTTAGGCTTTATGGCTTGTGGTTTATGGTGTAGGGTTTAGGGTTTAGGGTTTATTGTTTGGCGTTGAGGATTTATGGTTGAGTGTTTAGGGTTTGTGGTTTAGGGTGTAGGGTTTAGGGTTTAGGATTTAGGGTTTATAGTGTGGTGTTGAGGGTTTATTGTTTAGTGTTTAGGGTTTATAGTTTAGGATTTAGGCTTTAGATTTTGTGGTTTATGGTCTAGGGTGTAAGGTTTAGGGTTTAGAGTTTATGGTTTGGGGTTGAGAGTTTATGTTTTAGGGTTTTGGCTTTAGGGTTTGTGGTATAGGGTTTAGGCTTTAGTGTTTGTGGTTTAGGGTTTAGGGTTTAGGCTTTAGGGTTTAGTCTTCAGAGTTTGGGGTTTAGCCTTTATGGTTTAAGGTTTAGGGTTTAGGCTTTAAGGTTTGTGCTTTAGGGTTTAGGGTGTAGGTTTTAGGGTTTAGGGTTTATGGTTTGGGGTTGAGGGTTTTTGGTTTAAGTTTAGGGTTTATGGTTTGGGGGTTAGGGTTTATGATTTAGGGTTTAGGGTTTGTGGTTTAGGGTTTAGGGTGTAGGGTTTATATTTTAGGCTTTTGGCTTTAGGGTTTGTGATTTAGGTTTTAGGGTGTAGGGTATAGGGTTTAGGATTTATGGTTTGGGGTTGAGGGTTTTTGGTTTAGGGTTTTTAGTTTACGGTTTAGCCTTTGCGCCTTAGGTTTTAGGCTTTTGGGTTTGGAGTTTAGGCTGTTTTTGTTTTAGGGTTTAGGGTTAAGGATTTATGGTTTAGTGTTTGGGCTTTTGGGTTAAGGGTTTAGGGTTTAGGGTTTAGGATTCAGTGTTTAGGCTTTAGGATTTGTGGTTAAGGGTTTAGGGTGTAGGGTTTAGCGTTTAGGGTTTATTGCTTAGGGTTGAGGGTTTTTTATTTAGGGTTTAGGGTTTATAGTTTCGGGTTTATGCTTTAGTGTTTGTGGTTTATAGTTTAAGATTTTTTGTTCAAGGTTTAGGGTTTATGGTTTAGGGTTTTGGGTTTATGGTTTAGGGTTTAGGGTGTAGGGTTTTTGTGGGTTGGTGTTGAGGGTTTATGGTTTAGGGGTTAAGGTTTATAGTTTAGGGTTTAGTGTTTAGGGTTTGTGATTTATGGTTTAGGGTGTAGGGTTGAGGGTTTCTGGTTTATGGTTTAGGCTTTAGGCTTTAGGGTTTGAGATTTAGGTTTTAGGGTGTAGGATTTAGGGTTTAAGGTTTACGGTTTGGGGTTTAGGGTTTAGGGTTTAGTGTTTATAGTTTTTGGTTTACGCTTTAGTGTTTCTGGTTTAGGCTTTAGGCTTTAGGGTTTAAGGTTTAGTCTTTATAGTTTAGGGTTTAGGCTTTATGGTTTGGAGTTTGGCTTTTACGGTTTAGGGTTTAGGCTTTAAGGTTTGTGGTTTAGGGTTAAGAGTGTAGGCTTTAGGGATTAGGGTTTAGGATTGAGGGTTTATTGTTTAGTGCTTGGGCTTTAGGGTTTGTTGTTAGGGTTTAGGGTGTATAGTTTAGTGTTTAGGGTCTATAATTTGGGGTTGAGGGTTTAGGGTTTAGGATTTAGGGTTTAGTATTTTGGGTTTAGGCTTTATGGCTTGTGGTTTATGGTGTAGGGTTTAGGGTTTAGGGTTTATTGTTTGGCGTTGAGGATTTATGGTTGAGTGTTTAGGGTTTGTGGTTTAGGGTGTAGGGTTTAGGGTTTAGGATTTAGGGTTTATAGTGTGGTGTTGAGGGTTTATTGTTTAGTGTTTAGGGTTTATAGTTTAGGATTTAGGCTTTAGATTTTGTGGTTTATGGTCTAGGGTGTAAGGTTTAGGGTTTAGAGTTTATGGTTTGGGGTTGAGAGTTTATGTTTTAGGGTTTTGGCTTTAGGGTTTGTGGTATAGGGTTTAGGCTTTAGTGTTTGTGGTTTAGGGTTTAGGGTTTAGGCTTTAGGGTTTAGTCTTCAGAGTTTGGGGTTTAGCCTTTATGGTTTAAGGTTTAGGGTTTAGGCTTTAAGGTTTGTGCTTTAGGGTTTAGGGTGTAGGTTTTAGGGTTTAGGGTTTATGGTTTGGGGTTGAGGGTTTTTGGTTTAAGTTTAGGGTTTATGGTTTGGGGGTTAGGGTTTATGATTTAGGGTTTAGGGTTTGTGGTTTAGGGTTTAGGGTGTAGGGTTTATATTTTAGGCTTTTGGCTTTAGGGTTTGTGATTTAGGTTTTAGGGTGTAGGGTATAGGGTTTAGGGTTTACAGTTTGGGGTTGAGGGTTTTTGGTTTAGGGTTTTTAGTTTATGGTTTAGCCTTTGCGCCTTAGGTTTAGGCTTTTGGGTTTGGAGTTTAGGCTGTTTTTGTTTTAGGGTTTATGGTTAAGGATTTATGGTTTAGTGTTTGGGCTTTTGGGTTAAGGGTTTAGGGTTTAGGGTTTAGGATTTAGTGTTTAGGCTTTAGGATTTGTGGTTAAGGGTTTAGGGTGTAGGGTTTAGCGTTTAGGGTTTATTGCTTAGGGTTGAGTGTTTTTTTGTTTAGGGTTTAGGGTTTATAGTTTCGGGTTTATGCTTTAATGTTTGTGGTTTATAGTTTAAGATTTTGTGTTCTAGATTTAGGGTTTATGGTTTAGGGTTTTGGGTTTATGGTTTAGGGTTTAGGGTGTAAGGTTTATGGGTTGGTGTTGAGGGTTTATGGTTTAGGGGTTAAGGTTTATAGTTTAGGGTTTAGTGTTTAGGGTTTGTGATTGATGGTTTATTGTGTAGGGTTGAGGGTTTAGGGTTTATGGTTTAGGCTTTAGGCTTTAGGGTTTGAGATTTAGGTTTTAGGGTGTAGGATTTAGGGTTTAAGGTTTACGGTTTGGGGTTTAGGGTTTAGGGTTTAGTGTTTATAGTTTTTGGTTTACGCTTTTGTGTTTCTGGTTTAGGCTTTAGGCTTTAGGGTTTAAGGTTTAGTCTTTATAGTTTAGGGTTTAGGCTTTATGGTTTGGAGTTTGGCTTTTATGGTTTAGGGTTTAGGCTTTAAGGTTTGTGGTTTAGGGTTAAGAGTGTAGGCTTTAGGGATTAGGGTTTAGGATTGAGGGTTTATGGTTTAGTGCTTGGGCTTTAGGGTTTGTTGTTAGGGTTTAGGGTGTATAGTTTAGTGTTTAGGGTCTATAATTTGGGGTTGAGGGTTTAGGGTTTAGGATTTAGGGTTTAGTATTTTGGGTTTATGCTTTATGGCTTGTGGTTTATGGTGTAGGGTTTAGGGTTTAGGGTTTATTATTTGGCGTTGAGGATTTATGGTTGAGTGTTTAGGGTTTGTGGTTTAGGGTGTAGGGTTTAGGGTTTAGGATTTAGGGTTTATAGTGTGGTGTTGAGGGTTTATTGTTTAGTATTTAGGGTTTATAGTTTAGGATTTAGGCTTTAGATTTTGTGGTTTATGGTCTAGGGTGTAAGGTTTAGGGTTTAGAGTTTATGGTTTGGGGTTGAGAGTTTATGTTTTAGGGTTTTGGCTTTAGGCTTTGTGGTATAGGGTTTAGGCTTTAGTGTTTGTGGTTTAGGGTTTAGGGTTTAGGCTTTATGGTTTAGTCTTTAGAGTTTGGGGTTTAGCCTTTACGGTTTAAGGTTTAGGGTTTAGGCTTTAAGGTTTGTGCTTTAGGGTTTAGGGTGTAGGTTTTAGGGTTTAGGGTTTATGGTTTGGGGTTGAGGGTTTTTGGTTTAAGGTTTAGGGTTTATGGTTTGGGGGTTAGGGTTTATGATTTAGGGTTTAGGGTTTGTGGTTTAGGGTTTAGGGTGTAGGGTTTATGTTTTATGCTTTTGACTTTAGGGTTTTTGATTTAGGTTTTAGGGTGTAGGGTATAGGGTTTAGGGTTTACGGTTTGGGGTTGAGGGTTTTTGGTTTAGGGTTTTTAGTTTACGGTTTAGCCTTTGCGCCTTAGGTTTTAGGCTTTAGGGTTTGGAGTTTAGTCTGTTTTTGTTTTAGGGTTTACGGTTAAGGATTTATGGTTTAGTGTTTGGTCTTTTGGGTTAAGGGTTTAGGGTTTAGGGTTTAGGATTTAGGGTTTAGGCTTTAGGATTTGTGGTTAAGGGTTTAGGGTGTAGGGTTTAGCGTTTAGGGTTTATGGCTTAGGGTTGAGTGTTTTTTTGTTTAGAGTTTAGGGTTTATAGTTTCGGGTTTAGGCTTTAGGGTTTGTGGTTTATAGTTTAAGATTTTGGGTTCAAGGTTTAGGGTTTATGGTTTAGGGTTTTGGGTTTTTGGTTTAGGGTTTAGGGTGTAGGGTTTTTGGGTTGGTGTTGAGGGTTTATGGTTTAGGGGTTAAGGTTTATAGTTTAGGGTTTAGTGTTTAAGGTTTGTGATTTATGGTTTAGGGTGTAGGGTTGAGGGTTTAGGGTTTATGGTTTAGGCTTTAGGCTTTAGGGTTTGAGATTTAGGTTTTAGGGTGTAGGATTTAGGGTTTAAGGTTTACGATTTGGGGTTGAGGGTTGAGGGTTGAGGGTTTATAGTTTTGGGTTTATGCTTTAGTGTTTCTGGTTTAGGCTTTAGGGTTTAGGGTTTAAGGTTTAGTCTTTAGGGTTTAGGGTTTAGGCTTTATGGTTTGGAGTTTGGCCTTTACGGTTTAGGGTTTAGGCTTTAAGGTTTGTGGTTTAGGGTTTAGAGTGTATGCTTTAGGGATTAGGGTTTAGGGTTTATGGATTGGGGTTGAGGGTTTATGGTTTAGTGCTTAGGCTTTAGGGTTTGTTGTTAGGGATTAGGGTGTATGGTTTAATGTTTAGGATCTATAATTTAGGGTTGATGGTTTAGGGTTTAGGATTTAGGGTTTAGTGTTTTGGGTTTAGGCTTTATGGCTTGTGGTTTATGGTGTAGGGTTTAGGGTTTAGGGTTTATGGTTTGGGGTTGAGGATTTATGGTTGAGTGTTTAGGGTTTGTGGTTTAGGGGTTAGGGTGTAGGGTTTAGGGTTTAGGATTTAGGGTTTATCGTGTGGTGTTGAGGGTTTATGGTTTAGTGTTTAGGGTTTATAGTTTAGGGTTTAGGCTTTAGATTTTATGGTTTATGATCTAGGGTGTAAGGTTTAGGGTTTAGAGTTTATGGTTTGGGGTTGAGAGTTTATGTTTTAGGGTTTTGGCTTTAGGGTTTGTGGTATAGGGTTTAGGCTTTAGTGTTTGTGGTTTAGGGTTTAGGTTTTAATGTTTAGGGTTTAGTCTTTAGGGTTTAGGGTTTAGGGTTTGGGGTTTAGCCTTTACGGTTTAAGGTTTAGGGTTTAGGCTTTAAGGTTTGTGCTTTAGGGTTTAGGGTTTATGGTTTAGGGTTGAGGGTTTATGGTTTATGGCTTAGGCTTTAGTGTTTGTGGTTAGGGTTTAGGGAGTAGGGTTTAGGGTTTAGGGTTTAGCGTTTAGAGTTTAGGCTTGAGGGTTTGTGGTTTATTGTGTAGCGTTTCGGGTTTAGGGATTATGGTTTGGTGTTGAGGGTTTAGGGTTTAGGGTTTGTGGTTTAGGGTTTAGGGTTTAGGGTTTAGGGTGTAGAGTTTATGGTTAAGGGTTTAAGGTTTATAGATTAGGGCTTAGGCTTTTGGGTTTGTGGTTTATGGTTTTGGGTGTAAGGTTTAGCGTTTACGGGTTATGGTTTGGGGTTCAAGGTTTATGGTTTAGGCTTTAGGCTTTAGGGTTTGTGGTTTAGAGTTTAGAGTTTAGAGTTTATGGTTTGGGGTTGAGGGTTTATGGTATAGGTTTATAGATTAGGGTTTATGTTTTAGGGTTTGTGGTTTAGGGTTTATTGTTTATGGTTTATGGGTTAGGCATTAGTGTTTGTGCTTTAAGGTTTAGGCGGTAGGGTTTAGGCATTAGGATTTGGGGTTTAGACATTAGGTTTTAGGGTTTATGGTTTTTTTGTTAGTGTTCGGGCTTTGGGTTTAGGGTTTTTGGTTTAGGGTTTATAGTTTACGGTTTAGTCTTTAGGGTTTGTGGTTTATGGTTTATGGTGTAGGGGTTATGGTTTAGGGTTTATGGTTTGGGGTTGAGGGTTTAGGGTTAAGGGTTTAGGCTTTAGGGTTTGTCGTTTTGGGTTCAGGGTGTAGGGTTTATGGTTTGGGGTTGAAGGTTTATGGTTTAGAGTTTATAGTTTACTATTTAGGCTTTAGTGTTTGTGGTTTAGGGTTTAGGGTTTAGGGTTTAGGATTTAGGGTTTAGGGTTTGGAGTTTAGGCTTTAAGGTTTAGGGTTTAGGGTTAAGGATTTACGGTTTAGTGTTTGGATTTTAGGGTTTAGGGTTTAGGGTTTAGGGTTTATTCTTTTGGATTTGCGGTTTAGGGTTTAGGGTGTAGGGTTTGTGGTTTAGGGTTTATGGTTTGGGGTTGAGGGTTTATGGTTTAGGGTTTATGATTTTGGCTTTGTGGTTTAGGGTTTAAGGTGTAGAGTTTAGGGTTTATGGTTTAGGGTTGATGGTTTATGGTTTAGGATTTAGGGTTTATACTTTCGGCTATAGGCTTTAGGGTTTGTGGTTTATAGTTAGGGATTATGGTTTAAGTTTTCTGGTTTATGGTTTGGGTTGAGGGTTTATTGTTTAGGGTTTAGGGTTTGTGGTTTAGGGTTTAGGGTGTAGGGTTTATATTTTAGGCTTTAGGCTTTAGGGTTTTTGATTTAGGTTTTAGGGTGTAGGGTATAGGGTTTAGGGTTTATGGTTTAGGGTTGAGGGTTTATGGTTTAGGATTTATAGTTTAGGCTTTAGGCTTTAGGCTTTAGGTTTTAGGCTTTAGTATTTGGAGTTTAGGCTCTATGGTTTAGGGTTTAGGGTTAAGGATTTATTGTTTAGTGTTTGGGCTTTTGGGTTAAGGGTTTAAGGTCTACGGTTTAGGGTTTAGGGTTTAGGCTTTAGGCTTTAGGATTTGTGGTTAAGGGTTTATGGTGTAGCGTTTAGGGCTTAGGGTTTATGGCTTGGGGTTTAGGGTTTTTGGTTTAGGGTTTATAGTTTCGGGTGTAGGCTTTAGGTTTTGTGGTTTATAGTTTAGGGTTTTGGGTTTAAGGTTTCGGGTTTATGGTTTGGGGATGAGGGTTTGTGGTTTAGGGTTTAAGGTGTAGGGTTTATGGGTTGGTGTTGAGGGTTTATGGTTTAGGGGTTAAGGTTTATAGTTTATGGTTTAGGGTTTAGGGTTTGTGATTTATCATTCAGGGTGCAGTGTTGAGGGTTCATGTTTATGGTTTAGGCTTTAGGCTTTAGGGTTTGTCTTTTTTTTGGGTGTAGGATCTATGGTTTAAGGTTTACGGTTTGGGGTTGAGGGTTTAGGGTTTAGGATTTATAGTTTTGAGTTTAGGCTTTAGTGTTTTTGGTTTAGGGTTTAGGCTTTAGGGTTTAGGGTTTAATCGTTAGGCTTTAGCGTTTGGGGTTTGGCCTTTACGGTTTAGGATTTAGGGTTTATGGTTTAGGCTTTAAGGTTTGTGGTTTAGGGTTTAGGGTGTAGGCTTTAGGGTTTAGGGTTTAGGGTTTATAGTTTAGGGTTGAGGGTTATGGTTTAGGGCTTAGGCTTTAGGGTTTGTTGTTAGGGCTTAGGGTGTATGGTTTAGGGTTTAGGGTCTATGATTTGGGGTTGAGGGTTGAGGGTTTAGGGTTCAGGATTTAAGATTTAGGGTTTAGGGTTTACGCTTTATTCCTTGTGGTTTAGGGTGTAGGGTTTAGGGTTTAGGGTTTATGGTTTGGGGTTGAGGATTTATGGTTGAGTGTTTACGATTTGTAGTTTAGGATTTAGAGAGTAGGGTTTAAGGTTTAGGATTTAAGGTTTATGGTTTAGTGTTGAGGGTTTATGGTTTAGTGATTAGGGTTTATAATTTAGGGTTTTGGCTTTAGATTTTGTGGTTTATGGTTTAGGGTGTAAGGTTCATGGTTTAGAGTTTATGGTTTAGGGTTTAGGCTTTAGGGTTTGTGGTATAGCGTTTAGGGTTTACAGTTTATGGTTTGGGGTTAAGGGTTTATGGTTTAAGGTTTATAGGTTAGGGTTTATGTTTTAGTGTTTGTGGTTTAGGGTTTAGGGTTTATGGTTTAAGGTTTATGCTTTAGTGTTTGTGGTTTAGGGTTTAGGCTTTATGGTTTAGAGGTTAGGCATGGTTGGTCTTTAGGGTCTTTAAGGTTAGGCATGTTTGTGGTTTAGGCTTTCTGGTTTAGGGTTTATTGGTTATTGTTTGGTCTTTAGGGTCTAGGGTTTAGGGTTTAGGGTATGGTTGATGAGCGGATAATTTATACGCTTTTTGGCTTTCCTACTGTCTTCTTCTTCAAACACGCAAGTCTCCTTCCATGGCAAGCTGTATGTAGGGTTTCACCGTTGTCAATGGCTACCTCCCATCCTCTCAGTGAAAACGATTGCATATGCTCTGTCACAGCACGCGGAATTCATCTGTCGGTTCTCAGTCAGGCCGGAATAGAATCCATCGATTCTTTTGCGTCTGTCACTAACGCCCCGCCTTCAGGAGTTTGAAGCTCGTCACAGTCACTCAATCATTGAATCCTACTCAGAATACCACAGACAAGGTTTAGACCTTCCGGATTCTCTTGAATGCCGCCATCAGTTCTAGCTTATACCACGAAGATTCCGGTTAAAGAATCCAAGAGATAACTACTTAATCTAAGGTAGAACGGAGGTGGTTGTCAGGCACACGTTCATAGTTGAGAATGATGATGATTGTCACGGATCATCACATTCATCCGGGTTAAGAACAAGTATTATCTTGGAATGGAAGCAAGCATGATTGAATGAGAAACAGTAGTAATTGCATTAATCCATCAAGACACAGCAGAGCTCCTCACCCCCAACCATGGGGTTTAGAGACTCATGCCGTGGAAGATACACAAAGAAAACGTGTAAAGTGTCATGAGGTATTGATACAATGTCAAATGATCCTATTAATAGTAAACTAGTAACCTAGGGTGTACAGAAATGAGTAAATGACGTAAAAATCCACTTCTGGGTCCACTTGGTGTGTGCTTGGGCTGAGCATTGAAGTTTTATGTGTAGAGACGTTTTCTGGAGTTAAACGCCAGCTTTCATGCCAGTTTGGGCGTTTAACTCCAAGTTTTATGCGAGTTCCGGCGTTTAACGCTGGAATTTCTGAGGGAGACTTTGAGCGCCGGTTTGGGCCATCAAATCTTGGGCAAAGTATGGACTATTATACATTGCTGGAAAGCCCAGGATGTTTACTTTCCAATGCCGTTGAGAGCGCGCCAATTGGGCTTCTGTAGCTCCAGAAAATCTACTTCGAGTGCAGGGAGGTCAGAATCCAACAGCATCTGCAGTCCTTTTTGGTCTCGGAATCAGATTTTTGCTCAGGACCCTCAATTTCAGCCAGAAAATACCTGAAATCACAGAAAAACACACAAACTCATAGTAAAGTCCAGAAAAGTGAATTTTAGCTAAAAACTAATAAAAATATACTAAAAACTAACTAGATTATACTAAAAACATGCTAAAAACAATGCCAAAAAGCATACAAATTATCCGCTCATCAAGATACTTGAGAGGTTAGACCGGATTGAGCGGAAAGGAAAGCAAAGAGAGCGCCATAACAAGCATAGATTTACATACCTCAAGGAGCTATTTGTTGGTGACCAACCACCTACAGTGAACCCAGATACCCCAGACTCCACTTCATTTACCAGCATAAGGAGCCATGACAGTCCCGATGGTGGTGATACTGCTACCAGCCCTCCTTTGTTCCTGACAGATGGCACCGAGGACGGTGCAACGCCTTATGTGTGGGAAGGTCGGTTAGTACCTGACTTCCGGAGGTAATTTCTCTTCCTTAACACCAATAAAATAGGATATTTAGTTAATTTTTCTTTTGTTTAGGATAGATTGCATAGTAACAGATTAATTGCATGCATGTTCTACTTGATTGAAAAATAATAAGTTTCTTCTAAGACCCTATTTTTGAAAAATTTCACTAATTTAAATCAAAAAAATTTTGTGTTAAAATTGTTTAAAGTTGTATTTGGAACATAGTTTAAAAAGCTACGAACACACAACCTGTAAGATTTTTAGCTTAATTACATGGTTACATTATTTAACCATGAAATTTATTTGTGTATGTTTACTTCTCTAAGATTGTAATCTATATTTTGTTTCATCCTATATGTCCAATGTTTAATATGTTATATGCTTGCATATGATTGAGGCAATTATTTATTTTAACTCACTTATCCCAAATAAGCCTACCATTCTATTTACCTTTGTTAGCCACTTTGAGCCTTTTAATCCCATTTGTTCTATATTTTACCACATTACTAGCCTTAAGCAGAAAAGTAATTAAACATCCCAATTGAATCTTTGGTTAGCTTAAGATAGAAATTGTATGTTAATTGAGTATGGGAAGATTGTGGGAACAAGGGTTGAAAAGGGAATGTGTCATGATAAAATAATGGGAATTTGGGTACCTACTCATGTGAAACTATAAAAATTAAGAAATTTTCATGTGCATTGATAAGCTTTGTTTATTTTCATGTTTAATATATATATATATATATATATATATATATATATATAATATTTAATTATTAAGTAAATAAATAAGGGGACAAAATTACCCCAATGCCAAGTCAATAAAAGATCAATGTATATGTGATACTATTTAATTTATAAGCTCACTTAGCCATATGTACACCCTTACCTTTACCTTAGCCCCATTACAACCTAAAAAAATACCTTATGATGTTTGCATTGGTGTATTAAATATTGTTGATTGGTTAGGTGTAGAACAAAATTTAGAAAGCATGATTAAAGAAGAATAGAGTAATTACCCTATACATTTGAGAGATTAGAGTGCACATACACCATCAGTGAGGGTTCAATACTTAAAATCTATGTTCCCTGCTTTCATGAGCTATCTTCTTGCATTTTTATCTGTTCTTACTGTATGAATTGAATTAGTGGAATTTGAATTATGCCTGTCTTGAAGAGCTTATTTACTTGTAACCAAATAGACAAGAAACATATAGTTGCATTTATATATGGATAGGTTGCATTGCATTTCATGAGTTTTGCATTTCCCTACTCATTTACTTTATCTCCTTTAACTAAGCATGAGGACATGCTAATGTTTAAGTGTGGGGAGGTTGATAAACCATTATTTTATGATTTATATTGTGTTTAATTGAGTGGTTTTGCATGTATTTACAATTCCTTCCCAAAAATTGTCCATGGTTGAAAACTTACTTCCTTTAGATCTTTTAATTATGTATTTTTATTCTCCTTTGTACCATTCGATGTTGTGATCCATGTGTTAAGTGTTTCAGGCCTCATAGGGCAGGAATGGCTTAGAGAATTGAGAGGAAGCTTGCAAAAATGGAAGGAGCACAAGAAAACAAGGAGATGACCAGCGAACACTAACGCAAGCACATGGCCCACGCGAGCGCGCGAAATGGAAAATTCACAAGCGATGCAAACGCGTGCCTGATGCAATCACATAGATCAGAGTCGGCACAAATGACGCGAACGCGTGACAAGGAAAACGGCTGAATGACACGAACGCGTGGATGACGCGTACGCGTGACCTGCGTGATCTGCAGAAATTACAGAATGCGCTGGAGACAATTGCGGGCCGCGTTTTAACCTAATTTTTGGCCCAGAAACACAGAATAAAGCGAGGCAACATGCAGAAACTCAACACACATCGACACACATTCATTTACATTGATATTAGTATAGTTTTAGTTTTAGATCTGAATATTACTACTGCTTTAGGTTTGCTTTACGTTGATAGGATTTTAGTTTATTGCTTTTGCTTTGGATATTGAATAGCCAATACCTCCGTGGAAGTACTATTCTAGTTTGTTTCCCTATTCTCATATTCTTTTGGTTATTTATTATTCCTGTTCAGATACTTATGTTACGTTTGGATTTATCAATACAGTTCACTACCTTTTCCTTTAATCAATTTCCAATCCTTATTTTATTTATCATGTTTTCTCCTACTATTTCTGCAAGTATTTTATTCTTGTCGATGGAGTAGAAATTCCACTTGACATGGGGGTTAATCAAGAGAAGATACTTGAGTTGGAATGCTCAAGTGCTTAGTTAAATTGGACACTGTTAGCTAATTGTATACCTACAAACGCTAGATCTCCACAAGGGAGCGAACTAGGAATTGTGGGTGAGAGTTAGTTTAAGAGCTATATGTGCAACGCTGTTCTCTTAATTGAAATCTCTTAATTGGTTAACATCTGCTACGCATCACCCAAACACCCTAAACCATAAACCACAAACCCAAAAGACTAAACCCTAAACCACATATACTAAACCCTAAACCATAAACCTGCAACCCCAAACCATAAACCCTAAACCCAAAACCCTAAAGCATAAACCCTCAACCCCAGACCATAAACCCTAAACCCTAAACCCTACACTCTAAACCCTAAACCACAAACCCTAAACCCTAAACCACAAACCTTCAACCTCAAACCATAAACCTTAAACCCTAAACCCTACACCCTAAATCAAAAACCACAAACCCTAAAGCATAAACCTTAAACTATAAACCCTAAACTCTAAACCATAAACCCTCAACCCCAAACCGTAAACCTTAATCCCTAAAGCCCTACACCCTAAACCCTAAACCACAAACCTTAAAGCCAAAACCCTAAACCAAAAATGCTAAAGCCCAAACCATAAACCCTAAACCATAACCCTATACCCTTAACCCTAAATCCTAAACCCTAAATCATCAACCTTAAACCCTAAACTACAAACACTAAAACCCAAACACTAAACTTTAAACCTTAAACCCTAAACCCAAACTCTAAAGCCTATACCCTAAGCTCTAAAGCTTAAACCCTAACCACGAACACTAAAGCCTAATCCTTAAACTATAAACCCTAAACCCTAAACCATAAACCCTCAACACCAAACCATAAACCCTAAAACTTAAACCCTATACCCTAAACCCTAAACCACAAACCCTAAAGCATAAACCATAAACCATAAACCCTCAACCCCAAACTATAAACCCGAAAACCGAAATCCTACACCATAAACTCTAAACTACAAACCCTAAAGCATAAACCCTAAATTATAAACCCTAAACCCTAAACCATAAACACTAAGCACTAAACCCTAAATCATAAACCCTCAACCCCAGACCATAAACCCTAAACCCTAACCCTCAACCCAGACCATAAACCCTAAACCCTAAACCATAAACAATAAGCCCTAAACCCTAAATCATAAACCCTCAACCCCAGACCATAAACCACAAACCCTAAAGACTAAACCCTAAACTATAAACCCTAAACCCTGTACCATATACCCTCAACCCCAAACCATAAACCCTAAACCCTAAACCCTACACACTAAACCCTAAACCACAAACCATAAACCCTAAGCCATAAACCTTCAACCCCAAATTATAAACCCTAGACCCTAAACCCAAAACCATAAACCCTCTACCCCAAACCATAAACCCTGCACCCTAAACACTAAACCTTACACCATAAACCCTAAACCACAAAACCTAAACCCTAAAGCATAAACCTTTAACCCCAAACCATCAACCATATACCCTACACCCTACACCGTAAATCCTAAACCACAAACCCTAAAGCCGAAACCCTAAACTATGAACCCTAAACACTAAACCATAAACCCTCATCTGCAAACCATAAACCGTAAACCATAAAACCCTACACCCTAAACCCGAAACCACAAACCATAAAGCATAAAAACTATATTAAAAATTCTCAACCCCAAACCATAAATCCTAAACCTTAAAACCTACAACCTAACCCATAAACCCTAAACACTCAATGATAAACCCTAAATCATCAACCTTAAACCCTAAATCACAAACCCTAAATACCAAATACTATACCATAAACCCTAAACTGTAAAGCCTAAAGCCTAGTGATAAATCACTATTTTATGGTTTATCTTGTGCTCAATTAAGTGGTTTTTATCTACTCTTTACCCACTTATTCATACTATTTGCATGGTTTTATATTTCCTTCCTGATTATGTGCTTTGATTGAAAACATGCTTCTTTGGACTTATATTTGCTTATTATTAATCCTCTCTTATCACCATTAGATGCCTTGATATGTGTGTTAAGTGATTTCAGAGATTACAGGGCAAGAATGGCTTGGAGGATGGAAAGGAAGCATGCAAACGTGGAAGGAATGCAAGAAGTTAGAAAAACTGCTAAGTTGTCCAGCCTGACCTCTTCGCACTCAAACGGCAATAACTATAGCTATAGAGGTCCAAACGACGCGGTTCTAGTTGCGTTGGAAAGCTAATGTTCGGGGTTTCGATTTGATATATAATTTGCCATAGTTGCCTCGACGCCAGGCGACGCGAACGCGTGAGTCACGCGGACGCGTGACCTTGCCAACACCCAATCCGCGCGGTCGCATGGACGACGCGGCCACGTCACTTTTCCGCGACCTGTACGGACCAGAAAGCGCTGGAAGTGATTTCTGAGCTATTTCTGACCCAGTTTTCGGCCCAGAGAACACAGATTAGAGGCTATAAAGTGGGGGAAATGCATCCATTCACGATCATGCTTCTCCTAATTTACTTTTCATGTTTTAGATGTAGTTTTGGAGAGAGAGGTTCTCTCCTCTCTCTCTCTCTTAGGATTTAGGTAGTGTTTTTAGAAATTAGGATTTAGGACTTCTCTTAGCTTTCTAAAGTGACTCTCGATCCCAGGTTTAATATTCTTTTTTACTATTTAATTTCTCTTTTATATTTTGATTACTCTGAAGCCTTTATTATGTTTGATTGATGTTGCCCAATTGGCTGTTGATGACATTTTTATTTAATGATAATTGAGGTATTTTCAGTTTATAATTATTCTCTTTGAATTAAATTGCCATTGCTTCCCATCTAAGGATATTTTTATTATTCCAGCAATTTTACTTTTTTTCCCTTTTGGTTCTGATTAAGAATTTAGTAACTCAACAGTTATTAAACTCAACGTAATTAATAATCGTTATCTTGCTAATTGAGCTGAACCTAAATAATCCCAACCTTTTCTTAGGAAATAATTAGGATTCAAAGGTCAATTTAATTAGTCCCTTGACTTTCCTTTGCCCTGGTAAAGGTTGACCAAGTGGAGTTTAGATTCAACTTTTATTATAGTTGAGAGAGATAACTAAGTTAGACCTCTAAATTCCCTTATCTTGCCAAAAGTTGTTTTACAGTTATTATTTATTTTTAATTGCCATTTAATTCACTCCTCATTTAAATTACTTGCTTCTCACCTTCTAAACCCCTATTACAACCTTTATAACCAATAATAAGAACATGCTTCCTCGCAGTTCCTTGAGAAGACGACCCGAGGTTTGAATACTCGGTTAACAATTTCTAAAGGGGTTTGTTACTTGTGACACCCAAAACGTTTGTACGAAGGGATTTCTGTCGGTTTAGAGACTATATCTACAACACGAATGTTTTTATGAAATTCTTTACTGGCAAAAATCCTAACGTCAAAATGGCGCCGTTGCCGGGGAACTGCTAACGTGTGCCTTATTATTGGTTATTGTAAATGTTTTTCTTTTGCTTGTTTATTGATTTTTATTTTTCCTTTTTATCTTTATTTGCTACTATGAACTCTCACCCCCTCTCGCTTTGAGTTTGGTTCTAATATTGTTAAAGGAAATAGAAGTTACAGCAGGAATGTGCATCAAGGTCAGACCAATCAAGGATGGATGGAACCAAGAGGATCTAATAAACCCTTTTGGCAGCAACACCCTCCGAGATATCCTGGACAAAGACCATTCTACCGCGCATACCCAGCTGAAAGACATGGTGGACAACCTTGTAACTACCAACAAGCCCCACCCCGTGCATATGAACCGTCCTTTCAACATAACCTCGAACCACCACAATCACAAGCTTCTCTTCACCATTCGCCATCATATGATTCTTCCTTACCCCAATACCAATCCAATCGTTCCCAATCATCACCACTTCCCTATGTATCATGTCTAAGTCCAGCAAACCGCGAAGCAGAGGTTCGCCTAAAAGAAACAATAACTAAATTTCAAACAACCATTCAACAACTGGAGCACGCACTAATACAATGGGCCACTAAACGCTCAAATATACAAGGATCAACCACAGCTCCATGTGGACAACCCAATGAAGAGCGTAGCACGAAAGAAATACTAGAGACTCCAGTGGACAAGGCAGAGAATGAATTTGTACTAGAACAATTAGAAGAGGCTGTCTTTGTTCAAGAAGAAGAGTTGGTTGAAGATCTAGGCGATGCTGAGCTTCCTTGGGAATCCAGAATTGAGGAAAACTCCGTCCAGGATGCTACAGTTGATGCTAAGGAAGATACTGTACAATCTCCAAGGCAAGTCATTTATGAGGAATCAGACGGAATAATCCAAGAAGCAAATTCCCTTGATGGTGATATTCACAAGTCCAGCTCTCTTGGTGATGAACTTGCGTCCGCAAGTGAATTCTCTGAGATCGAAGAATCTTCCCCAAGTGAATATGAAGATGATGCGGAGGTAGATTTCTCTTAACCTCCAATCTATGACTTGAGTGATGAGGAAGACACGAAAGACTTTGACCAGGACACAGATACAATTGAAGATTTTTGCAAAGAAGTGGAGGAATTCACAGAAGAGCATAAGGGAGTAGAACTTACAGAACCACCAAAAACACCTATCCCAAGACCACTACCACCTAATACAAGCTTCAAGTGGGTGCAATCCTTAACTTACAATTTTACTTATTCACTTAAATATGGTTTACTTGAAACAGATGGCCAGCTTAAAGCTCTCTGCGGCTTTAAGAGTAAAAGGGAAATGGCTCGTACTCAGAGCTGGTGCACAAGGTTCAATAAAGTTCAACGCTTCACCTCGAAGTACAGGGATTGGTATCATGCTCAATTGCATGGATCACGGAGAACGTTTGGTCACCACCGTGAGATTCTACTTTTTGAACCGCCCGAATGGAAACTTACAAATCAAAACGGAGGCGGATTTAAAAGCAAGGCTTGGAATCCTGGAGTTTATTCTGACATTTATCACCCCGGGAACCTAAAAATCTGTTTGAAGCTGTTCAGAAGCTTCACATGCCTAGTTTGGGACCCTGGAGGCTATTGGCATTCCAAGCACTGGTGGAGATTTTTGGACGAATTTAAACATAAGCCACCCTAACCGGAAGCTCCTCCAATGTCCAACTTAAGGACTCTAACTAAAAGTGCTAGGTGGGAGACAACCCACCATGGTACGGTCGTTTCTTTTTCAGTTTATTTCATCATTATTTGTTTTTATTTTTATTTCCTTTTCATTTTACTTTATAAACCTGGAATCATGCATAGCACTCATATTAATCACTGCATTCTGCATTGTTCATGCATATATTAAAAAAAAATTTCCGCTATGCGACGCGATCGCATCAGCGACGCGTCCGCGTTGCTTGGAGAGAAAGGAAAATTAAAAGTGAACAGAGAGTCACGCAGGAGCGTGGCTGGAGGCGTGCTAATGGCACATATCGACCCACGCGACCCCGTCGCTGACGCGTCCGCGTCGAATGGGAAGTATGGCCTCCCACGCGACCGCATGCCCCACGCGGTCGCGTGCCCTGATTTTTCGACGTAAAAGGGTGCACAATGCCATATTGTGCGAGAGTGGTGCTGGATTGGTGCTGGAAGCACAATCCTTGTCACGCGACCGCGTTGCCGACGCGGGCGCGTCAATTATTTTCTGACGCACACTCACGCGATCGCGTCACCCAATTTTGACAATTAAATTGAATCGAACAGAGAGTTGTGCTGGAGCGATGCTGCACTCGCGCCAGCAGCACAACACGGGTCACGCGACCGCGTGACTGACGCGATCGCGTCGTCTTACCTGACGCGTACCCATGCGAACGCGTGCCTTCCGCGGCCGCGTCGCATGCGCCGCACAGCTCACCCTAAAACTACCACATATCTTATCTTTCTCTCCTCCAAATCCTAATTTTTTCTTCTCCTTTCTTATTTACTTCCTCTTCCCTTCTTTCCCTTCTCATTCTTCTTATTTTTTTATTTTATTTTAATTTATTTGCATATCTCATTCATTGCATTTTAAATTTGTGCATATTTTTATTTTCTTTTCTGAATTTTTTATTTTTCCATTGGTGTTAAATATCCATTCTTATTCAACTGTTACATCTTTTCTTGAATTTATTTTGGTAACTTATTTTACACTGTTGGGCAATACTATTTAAGTCAATGTTAATCTTTTATGTTATTTGTATTAATTTTGCATTGACATGAATTTATATTGTCTTACACTCTCCTCCCCTATGTTACAAATTTTATACCACTGGTATGCCATGGCTTCTATCATTTTCTCACGTACATGTTGAAGCTTCCATGTAAATGAGACCATTATCATTTGGCATTAACCCACCCATAGTTCATTTATTTTCTTATCTTTATTACTGGGTTACTTTTTCTTCCCTTTTTCTTTCAGGATGGCCAACCGAAAGGGAATCAGAAGACGTTTACATGGGGAAACAGACAAGTCCATCTGCAAAATCTTGAAGAAAAGCTTCAGTTGGAACAACCCGTCCACCTGCACATCTCAGCATACACCGAGGACGGCGCAATCTTTAAGTGTGGGAGGTCGATACCGATCTTCGTGGGTTAGTACTTTCTTTTCAACACCAATAATCTTATTTTCTTTATTTGTTCATTGTTGCATCTGCATATTTGATTGCATATTTATTTGATGATTTTGTGCATTTAGTTACTACTTGGTTAAAATAATAAATTTCTTTTAAAATCCTATTTTTGAAAAATTTCACTAATTTAAATTGAAAATTTTTATGTTAAAAATTTGTTTGAAGTTGTAATTGGAACATAGTTTTTGAGCCAAAGAACACACAACCTGTGAGATTTGAGCTTATTTACATGGTTACATTATTTAACCATAAACATTTTATTCTTGTGTGTTTACTTCTCTATGATTGCAATCTTAGCTTTGTTTCATTCTATATATCCAATATTTAGTGTATTTAAATGCTTGCATATGATTGAGGCCATTGTTAATTCTAGCTCACTTATCCCAAAATTAGCCTACCTTTTACATCACCCTTGTTAGCCCCCTTGAGCTTTTAATCCCCTCTTGTTCTATAAACCACAATACTAGCCTTAAGCAGAAAAATAAAATAAAAATTCCAAGTTGAATCCTTGGTTAGCTTAAGATAGAAAATCATGAATAGAGTTAAATGTGGGAAACCTTGTGGGAACATGAGTGATAGAAACAAAGGGTTAGGAAGATTAAAAAAAGAAATAAAAATAAATTTTCAAAGGATGCTCATAAGAAAATCAAAGTGATTCAATTACCATGTGCATCAAAAAAAAAATTCAGCATCTGAATAAAAGGGGATACAAAAAGAAATTCCCCAATGAAAACAATGCACATGGGATAAACATAAAAAGTGAAACATGAGCATGTAATACAAAAGTGGGAAAAATTATGGGTAGCTAGGTATGATTTTAAAGTTATATAGAGTGTATGTATGCTAGGTGAGATCTTAGACTAATCAAGGATTCACTTTATAAAGCTCACTTAGCCATATATATACCCTTACCCGTACCTTAGCCCCATTACAACCTTGAAAAGCCCTCATGATGTTTGCATTGATGCATTAAATATTGTTGATTGGTTAGATGAAGAACAAAGTGTTAGAAAGCATGACTAGGGAAGAGTAGAGTGATTGACCCTAGACACTTGAGAGATTAGAAGTGCATATACATTTCCTGTGAGGGTTCAATGCTTGATTCTATGTTCCCTGCTTTCATGAGCTATCTTCTTACAAGTTTTATTGTGTAATTTGAATTAGTGGAATTTGGTTTATATTTATTCTTGGAGAATTTATTTACTTTTAAACCAAGTAGGTAGAAACATTTTGCATGTAGCTGCATTCATATACATAGGTTGCATTTCATAACATTTCACCTTTCCTCTTAATCTTTATAGCTTCTTTTGAGCTTAGCATGAGGACATGCTAATGTTTAAGTGTGGGGAGGTTAATAAACCACTATTTTATGGTTTATCTTGTGCTCAATTAAGTGGTTTTTATCTACTCTTTACCCACTTATTCATACTATTTGCATGGTTTTATATTTCCTTCCTGATTATGTGCTTTGATTGAAAACATGCTTCTTTGGACTTATATTTGCTTATTATTAATCCTCTCTTATCACCATTAGATGCCTTGATATGTGTGTTAAGTGATTTCAGAGATTACAGGGCAAGAATGGCTTGGAGGATGGAAAGGAAGCATGCAAAGGTGGAAGGAATGCAAGAAGTTGGAAAAACTGCTAAGCTGTCCAACCTGATCTCTTCGCACTCAAACGGCTATAACTTTAGCTACGGAGATCCAAACGACACGGTTCCAGTTGCATTAGAAAGCTAATGTCCGAAGCTTCGATTTAATATATAATTTGTCATAGTTGCCTCGAATCCAGGCGACGCGAATGCGTGGGTCACGCGGACGCGTGACCTAGCCAACACCCAATCTGCGCGGTCGCGTGGACGACGCGGCCGCGTCACTTTTCCGCGACCTGTACGGACCAGAAAGCGCTGGAAGTGATTTCTGAGCTATTTCTGACCCAGTTTTCGGCCCAGAAAACACAGATTAGAGGCTATAAAGTGGGGGAAATGCATCCATTCATGATCATGCCTCTCATAATTTACTTTTCATGTTTTAGATGTAGTTTTGGAGAGAGATGTTCTCTCCTCTCTCTCTCTCTCTTAGGATTTAGGTAGTGTTTTTAGAAATTAGGATTTAGGACTTCTCTTAGCTTTCTAGAGTGACTCTCGATCCCAGGTTTAATATTCCTTTTTACTATTTAATTTCTCTTTTATATTTTGATTACTCTGAAGCCTTTATTATGTTTGATTGATGTTGCCCAATTGGCTGTTGATGACATTTTTATTTAATGATAATTAAGGTATTTTCAGTTTATAATTATTCTCTTTGAATTAAATTGCCATTGCTTCCCATCTAAGGATATTTTTATTATTCCAGCAATTTTACTTTTTTTCCCTTTTGGTTCTGATTAAGAATTTAGTAACTCAACAGTTATTAAACTCAACGTAATTAATAATCGTTATCTTGCTAATTGAGCTGAACCTAAATAATCCCAACCTTTTCTTAGGAAATAATTAGGATTCAAAGGTCAATTTAATTAGTCCCTTGACTTTCCTTTGCCCTGGTAAAGGTTGACCAAGTGGAGTTTAGATTCAACTTTTATTATAGTTGAGAGAGATAACTAAGTTAGACCTCTAAATTTCCTTATCTTGCCAAAAGTTATTTTACAGTTATTATTTATTTTTAATTGCCATTTAATTCACTCCTCATTTAAATTACTTGCTTCTCACCTTCTAAACCCCGATTACAACCTTTATAACCAATAATAAGAACATACTTCCTCGCAGTTCCTTGAGAAGACAACCCGAGGTTTGAATACTCGGTTAACAATTTCTAAAGGGGTTTGTTACTTGTGACACCCAAAACGTTTGTACGAAGGGATTTCTGTCGGTTTAGAGACTATATCTACAACGCGATTGTTTTTATAAAATTCTTAATTGGCAAAAATCCTAACGTCACTTAGACACTAATCTGAAACCCTAAACACTAAACCCTAAACCCTAAACCCTAACCCATACACCCTAAACCATAAACCACAAACCCTAAAGACTAAACCCTAAATTATAAACTCTAAACCCTAAATCGTAAACCCTCAACACCAAACCATAAACCCTAAACCACAAATACTAAACCCTAACCACAAACACTAAAGCCTAAACCCTAACCACAAACACTAAACCCTAAACCCTAAACCATAAACCCTCAACCCTATATCATAAACACAAAATCCTAAACTCTACACCCTAAACCCTAAACCACAAACCCTAAACCCCAAATCATAAATCGTAAAACATAAACACTACACCCTAAACCATAAACCTTCAACACCAAACCATAAACCATAAACCCTAAACCCTACATCCTAAATCAAAAACCACAAACCCTATAGCCTAAACCCTAAACTATAAAACCTAAACCCTAAACCACAAACCTTCAATCCTAAATCATAAACCCTAAATCCTAAACTCTACACCCTAAACCCTAAACCACAAATCCTAAAGCATAAACCCTAAACCATAAACCCTCAACCCCAAACCATAAACCCTAAAACATAAACCCAACACTCTAAATTATAAACCACAAACCTTAAGGCCTAAACCCTAAACCACAAACCATAAAGCATAAACCATAAACACTAAAACCTAAACCATAAACCACAAGCACTAAAGTGTAAACCCTAAACTATAAATCCTAAATCCTAAACCATGAATGCTTAACCCCAAACCATAAACCCTAAACCCTAACCTATACACCCTAAACCATAAACCACAAACCCTAAAGACTAAACCCTAAACCACAAATACTAAACCCTAAATCATAAACCTTCAACCCCAAACCATAAACCCTAAACCCTAAACCCTAAAGCATAAACCCTCAACCCTGACCAAAAACCCTAAACCCTCAACCCTACATTTAGAACCCTAAACCACAAACCCTAAACACTAAACCATAAACCTTCAACCCCAAACCATAAACCTTAGACCCTAAATCCTACACCCTAAATCAAAAACCACAAACCCTAAAGCCCAAACCCTAAACTATAAACCCTAAACCCTAAACCATAAACCCTCAACCCTAAATCATAAACCCTAAATCCTAAACTCTCCACCCTAAACCCTAAACCACAAACGCTAAAGCCTAAAGCCTAAACCATAAACCCTCAACCACAAACCATAATGTAACAACCCTGATTTTCGAGTATGCGAGATCTTTTCTGAAAGTACGAATTTCTCTGGAAGATCAGTAAAGGGAACACCTCTGTTATATCATCAAGCATCTCAATCCTCATTATCATTATGTCATCCTTAAGCTAGAACCTCCTTTGAGGCAAGCTCGATAATTCAATCGCGAAGAACCTAGTTTTTGAACCGTATCGGTTGGCAGTTTTGATTCTGAATTTCGTAAATAGTCTCTGTTTGACGAACCGGACTCGATTCATGAGAGGAGAGAGATAATAGTATAATATTATCATTATACTATTATTAGAAAATGCTTGAATGATATTATAAGGTTACCTGGTCTGTTTTAGTTAAAAACAGAAAATCGGTTTAACCGGGTTTACGGTTTACTGGTGCAGCTTAGCACCAGCACTCTCTGATGACTTTAGCAATGCTAAGGCCTCATTATATATGTTATATTCTCATGATAAATATGTTACTAGTGTCATTTATGCTAGTAGCTCAGAAAATAATTTTTAGAGATGTTTTTACGAGTGTTCCGATACACCTAGTTTTAGTAGTTGTACACTAGAGATATTTTAATATTATTTTAATCCACCTCCAAGCCAACCAATCACAGCTCACCCTACACCCCCAAAACCCCCAAGGCTGCCTCATTTGCTCATTGTGGCCGAAAATCACCAAGAGAAAAAGGAGAGAAAGTTCTTGGTTCATAAATCTTCAAAGCTTGATTTCTTCTGAACTAAAACTCAAATCAAAACTCCGATTTCACCAAAATGATCCTCTCTTCTTCCTCTACATAACCATGTGACTTATCAAGGCTGGAAATAAGGTGAGATGGCTGTCTCCCTCCCTCTTCAATTCGGTTTTCAATGAAAACCATGTAAACATGTGTTTTCTTGATGTTTTTCCTTAGGAATCATGCTTAACTTGACTTGAGGGCCAAGAAACGTGAATTTCCAGCAAGTCTAAGGTGAGATATCTCTTCCTAACATGCTGAGTGAGATTTGGTCAGTTTAGAGTTTGTGGATTTAAAGTTGTTCTTGATGTGTTTTAGGAGGAAAAAGTGCTTTAAGAACACTTCAAAGAGTAATCGGATTTGGAGCAGCAAATCAAGGTAGGGTTTGATGAATTTAATCTTGATTGATTGTGTTTGAGTTGTTTAATTATGATATGGTTTGGCTGTGCTTGAAATTGGTTGTTTATATGAGTGATTCTTGTTGAAAGTTTGTTGAAAATTTGATGAAATTTGATGATATTTAAGCTATGAATGTTGTTCTTGAGGGCTGCTGGAAAACGAAACCCTAGGCCTTAAATTGGGGTTCAATTTGTGTTAAAATCATGTAGAAAAGATGGGGTTTTAGTGGCTGGGAATTTATTTTGAATTTTGGTAAAAATCGGTTGCTGAAAAGATTGAAAAACGGGTGAAAACAGAGAAAGAATCTGAAGAATTAACGAAGAACACGAAGAACACTTTGAGTGTGGTGAAGAACAATGAAGAACACCTTTTTGATTCATAAAAGGGCAAGGAAGTAATTATTTTGGTGTTTGAGGGGTTATTTTGTAATTTCTGAAAGTTAGGGTGGTAAAAGTAGAAATATTAAAAGTTACAGGTGGTAAAAAGTGAATTTTAAAGGTTAAAGGTTAAAGTAAAGTTAATTTTCGAAAATATATTAATAAAATAATAAATAATAATAAAATATTAAATAATAATATTTAATTAAAAATAATATTTTAATAAAAATAATAAAATAATGTAGAAAAGGCTGTTTTCTGTAAAAGCTTTAGAAAGACAACTTTAAGTGCAGAATCTCATAATTACCTTCATAAAACACTTAGGGAGTGGTAATAACATGTTAGTGAGGCAAAGATAAAGAAAAGATAAAAAGTTAAAGAAAAGATAAAAATCGAAGAAAAAGTCTGTAATGTTTTAATGACAGAACAACAGATAGAATTAGTGAACGAACTAGGGCAACATAGTTAGTCCTTGAGTTGCGACTAGGGTTAAGTATTATATGAAAAGTTAAACTGTTTCAGTATAGACTTAATGAACCTATACTTGGGACAGGCTAGCTATTCATACCGAAATTTACATAAGCTTTAAATACATATGTTAAGCAAAGAAACCAGAGCAGAGTAAAGAAACACAGAGAACAGAGTAACCAGAGCAGAATAGAGGGATACAGAGAAAAGAGTAATCTAAGCAAAGTAAAAAGACACAGAGAAGAGAGTAATGTGACAAAGAGAAATGGTTTGAGTTAAGATGTTGTAAAAGTAAAAGCTGTAGAGTTTGTATAGCATGATTGAATAGAGAAAGAAAGAGGTACAGCATAAGAATGTGAAAGTGATGATGAATAATGAGAATATTAATGAATGATGATAATGAGAATGATTATGTAAGAATCTGCTGCAGAGAGGCAGTCAGATAGATGGTGGTACGACCACTGAGAACGCTTTCCTGGGATACCTTGCTATAATGCTTTGCTGTAAGACAGAGGTTGCTTACAGAGGTATCAAGATGAATGTGCTCCTGTAAGACAGAGGTTGCTTACAGTGAGTGTGTTGTTTCTCCTATAAGACAGAGGTTGCTTACAGTGAGTATGTTGTTGCTCCTGTAAGACAGAGGTTGCTTACAGTGAGTCTGTTGGGCGTATATCGGCTAATAAGTTTCGCCCTGCAAGACAAAGGTTGCTTGCAGTGGATACCCTGCAAGACAAAGGTTGCTTGCAGTGGATATTGCCAACAGGAAAGCCTTATCCAGACAGAGGTTGCTGGGTAACGTCGGGAGCGGGTATGTAACCGACAGATGAGCTCATTACCTGCACTAGGACTAGACATGCATCATACTTGGTTGTGCATTTTCTCTATTATGATTGTTGCATGAATGTATGCTTTCTTTGTTTGTATTCTATTCTCTGTGTTTGTGTCTGTGTTTTACTTTCTTGTATTCTTCTGTTTGTGTTCTGCTATCTGTTTTCTCTATCTTCTCTATTTATCTGTATATTCTATTTACTGTTTTTGTATTCTGTTATTTACCTGCTAAATAACACGGAATTAATGAACTTAACTAATAACCCCGACCCTACTAAGAACTCCCCAGTTCTTACCCCTTCTCTCTTCCTTCCCCCTCCAGATGGAAGCATGAGTACCCTTTCCGTAGTTCGCTGATGACCGTTCGTAAAGAGAATTCCGCTCTAGGTAGTCTTCTGAGTCTAGGGTGAATATCGTTCTCTGATTATACGTATATACTGTGAGACCAGCCAAAGTCTGCACCCCGTTCGTATGCGCACTTTAACCTAAAACCCGTGTACAAGACTCCTGTTGTGTGGCTACTTGATGTGGTACCAAAGAGACGTTCTATGGCAATGTCTGATCGTGCAGAGGAGCAGCAGAGGATGTTCTACCTTTTGGTGACATTCCACCTGACTTGAGTTTTGAAGACTTAGAATGTACTTTCCCTCGCTTTAGTAGTTTAGAGGGACTAGGTGAGCATAGAGTCTAGGCTAGCCTAGGTGCCAGCTTAGGGACCTCTTGAACAGGTCAGGACCCGCGATGTTGTATGTATATATATGTATATAGTTATTATCTAGCTATATCTAGGGGTGTTCTAACTAAAGGTCTATACTCTAACAAAGGCTGGATAAATGAATATTGCTAGCTACTCGTGATGTATTTATGTGTGGTTGTTTATAACTGTTTTATCTGTTATTACTTGTGAATTGATTATAAATGATTCTATCTATTAATCCAAATGTTTTCAAAAAAAAAAAAAATATACACCGCAAATTAACTACGTTTTTAACAACGAATCAGGCTCATATGATAAATAATAGATAATAATTAGGAAGACAAATTGGTAGCGCTCAGTTTCCGGTATGATCTAGACATATTGAAAATTGGGTCGTTACACATAAACCCTAAAACATAAACCTTACACCCTAAACCGTAAACCACAAACCCTAAAGCCTAAACCCTAAACCACAAACCCTAAAGCCTAATCCCTAAAACCTAAAACATACACCCAAAATCACAAACACTAAAACCTAAACCCTAAACTATCAACCCTAAACCGTAAACCCTAAACCCTAAACCTTCAACCCCATATCATAAACACAAAATCCTAAACTCTACACCCTAAACCCTAAACCACAAACCCTAAAGCCTAAACCTTAAACCATAAACCCTCAACCCCAAACCATAAACCCTAAAACATAAACACTACACCCTAAACCATAAACCTTCAACCCCAAACTATAAACCTTAAACCCTAAACCCTAGACCCTAAATCAAAAACCACAAACCCAAAGGCCTAAACCCTAAACTATAAACCCTAAACCCTAAACCATAAACCCTCAACCCCAAATCATAAACCCTAAATCCTAAACTCTACACCCTAAACCCTAAACCACAAACCCTAAAGCATAAACCCTAAACCATAAACCCTCAACCCCAAACCATAAATCCTAAAACATAAACCCTACACCCTAAATCATAAACCACAAACCCTAATCCCTAAACCCTAAACCACAAACCCTAAAGCATAAACCCTAAACACTAAAACCTAAACCATAAACCACAAGCACTAAAGCGTAAACCCTAAACTATAAACCCTAAACCCTAAACCATGAATGCTTAACCCGAAACCATAAACCCTAAACCCTAACCCATACACCCTAAACCATAAACCACAAACGCTAAAGACTAAACCCTAAACAACAAATACTAAACCCTAAATCATAAACCTTAAACCCCAAACCATAAACCCTAAACCCTAAACCTTAAAGCATAAACCGTCAACCCTGACCAAAAACCCTAAACCCTCAACCCTACATTCTGAACCCTAAATCACAAACCCTAAACACTAAATCATAAACCTTCAAACCCAAACCATAAACCTTAGACCCTAAACCCTACACTCTAAATCAAAAACCACAAACCCTAAAGCCTAAAGCCTAAACTATAAACCCTAAACACTAAACCATAAACCCTCAACCCTAAATCCTAAACTCTAAACTCTAAATCCTAAACCCTAAACAACAAACCCTAAAGCCTAAACCCTAAACCATAAACCTTTAACCACAAACCATAAACCCTAAAACATAAACCTTACACCCTAAATCGTAAACCATAAACCCTAAAGCCTAAACCCTAAAGCCTAAAACATAAACCCTCAATAACAAACACTTAAGCCTAAACCCTAGACTATCAACCCTAAACCCTAAACCATAAAGCCTAAACCCTCAACCCCATATCATAAACACAAAATCCTAAACTCTACACCCTAAACCCTAGACCACAAACCCTAAAGCCTAAAGCCTAAACCATAAACCCTCAACCCCAAACCATAAACCCTAAAACATAAACACTACACCCTAAACCATAAACCTTCAACACCAAACCATAAACCCTAAATCCTAAACCCTAAAGCATAAACCCCCAACCCTAACCAAAAACTCTAAACCCACAACCCTATATTCTGAACCCTAAGCCACAAACCCTAAATACTAAACCATAAAACTTCAACCCCAAACCATAAACCTTAGACCCTAAACCCTAAACCCTAAATCAAAAACCACAAACCCTAAAGCCTAAACCCTAAACTATAAACCTTAAACACTAAACCATAAACCCTCAACCCTAAATCATAAACACTAAATCTTAAACTCTACACCCTAAACCCTAAACCACAAACCCTAAAGCCTAAACTCTAAACCGTAAACCCTCAACTACAAACCATAAACCCTAAAACATAAACCTTACACCCTAAACCGTAAACCACAAACCCTAGAGCCTAAACCCTAAACCACAAATCCTAAAGCATAAACCCTAAACCCTAAAACCTAAACCCTAAACCACAAGCACTAAAGCGTAAACCCTAAACTATAAACCCTAAACCCTAAACCATGAACGCTTAACCCGAAACCATAAACCCTAAACCCTAACCCATACACCCTAAACCATAAACCACAAACGCTAAAGACTAAACCCTAAACCACAAATACTAAACCCTAAATCATAAACCCTCAACCCCAAACCATAAACCCTGAACCCTAAACCCTAAACCATAAACCATAAACCCCAGACCATAAACCCTAAACCCTAAACCCTACCCTCTAAACCCTAAACCACCAACCCTAAACCCTAAACCATAAACCTTCAACCCCAAACCATAAACCTTAAACCCTAAACCCTACACCCTAAATCAAAAACTAAAAACCCTAAAGCATAAACCTTAAACTATAAACCATAAACCCTCAACCCCAAACCGTAAACCTTAATCTCTAAAACCCTATACCCTAAACACTAAACCACAAACATCAAAGCCTAAACCCTAAACCAAAAACCCTGAACCAAACCATAAACCCTAAACTATAACCCTACACCATTAACCCTAAATCCTAAACCCTAAATAATCAACCCTGAACCCTACACCATAAACCCTAAAATCCAAACACTAAACTTTAAACCCTAAACACTAAACCCCAAACCCTAAAGCCTATACCCTAAGCTCTAAAGCTTAAACACTAACCACGAACAATAAACCCTAATCCCTAAACTATAAACCCCAAACCCTAAACCCTCAACACCAAACCATAAATACTAAACTTAAACCCTATACCCTAAACCCTAAACCACAAACCTTAAAGCATAAACCATAAACCATAAACCCTTAACCCCAAACCATAAACCCTAAAACCGAAATCGTACACCATAAAACCAAAACTAGAAACCCTAAAGCCTAAACCCAAAAGTATAAACTCTAAACCCTAAACCATAAACCCTAAACCCCAATTCATAAACCCTAAATCCTAAACTCTACACCCTAAATCCTAAACCACAAACCCTAAAGCCTAAAGCCTAAACCATAAACCCTCAACCCTAAACCATAAACCCTAAAACATAAACCCTACACCCTAAGTCGTAAACCACAAACCCTAAGGCCCAAACCCTAAATCACAAACCCTAAAGCCTAAACCATAAACACTAAAACCTAAACCCTAAACCACAGACACTAAAGCGTAAACCCTAAACTATAAACTCTAAACCCATGGATGACGCATCCGCGTCGCATCTGCGAATCTCATTCCACGCAAACGCGTGGATGACGCCTCCGTGTCACTTTCCCGCGACCTGTACGTACCAGATTTCAAAATTAGGAATTTCTGGGTTGTTTCTAACCCAGTTTTTGGCATAGAAAGCACAGATTAGAGGCTATAAAGTGGGAAAATGCATCCATTCATATTCATGCTTTTGATAACACACAATTTTAGGTTTTAGATGTAGTTTTTAGAGAGAGAGGTTCTCTCTTCTCTCTTAGGATTTAGGATTTATTATTATTATTTCAACTTACAATTCTTCTGAGCTCCAGGTTTAATATTCCTTTATTTTGACTTCTCTTATTTTAATGATTTATGTTGCCCAATTGGCTTATGAATATTTTCCAAGTTAGATTTGACTGCTTTGAATGAATGTTATTTGAGGTGTTCCAAATATTTATGATTTTAATTTAGCTTTCTACATTCCTGGCGTTGGTTAAGAAATCAGTAACTCTTGAGTTATCAAACTCAACGTGATCGATAATCGCTATCTTTGCTAATTAGCTTGAACTTCTATAATCCCAATCTTTTTCTAGGAATTAACTATGATTTGAAGATCAAACTAATTAGCCATTTGACCTTCCTTTGCATTAGCAAGGGTTAACTAAGTGGAATTAAGATTCAATTTTCATCATCATTGATAAGGATAACTGGGATAGGACTTCCAATTTCTCATACCTTGCCAAGAGTTTATTTTACAGTCATTTATTTATTTTATTTGTCATTTATCATACTTGTTCCTCATTCTCAAAACCCCCAATTTACAAAACTCATAACCAATAATAAGAATACACCTCCCTGCAATTCCTTGAGAAGACGACCCGAGGTTTAAATACTTTGGTTATCAATTTATTTAGGGGTTTGTTATTTGTGACAACCAAAACGTTTGTAAGAAAGGTTGATTGCTTGGTTTAGTAACTATACTTACAACGAGAGTTTACTATAACTTCTAAACCGTCAATCTTAAGTTCTTCAAAATGGCGCCGTTACCGGGGAATTGCAAATGTGTGCCTTATTATTGGTTATTGTAAATATTTTTCAAAAAAATTTCAGATTTTAAAATTTTTTATCTTATCTTATCCTTTTAAAAAAAATCATATCTTTTTCAAAATCCTATCTTATTTTTTTTTCAAAAATTATATCTTTTTCAAAATATTTTTTTTGTTAGTTTTTGTTTTTATTTTCTCCTACTACTATGAACTCGCACCCCTTTGGCTATGAGTCTAGTTACAACTATGCTGCAGGAAGAGGAAGCTATAACAGGAATATGCATCAAGGTCAAAGCAATCAACGATGGACAGAGCCAAGAGGATCTGATCAACCCTTTAGACGACAACACCTTCCAAGATATCATGGACGAAGACCATTCTATAATGGATACCAAGATGATAGATATGGTAGACCCCCTTGTAGTTACCAACAAGCCCCATCAAATGCCAATAAACCACCTCCTCAACATAGCTTTGAACCACCACACTCACAAGCCCCTCTCCACCATTTACCTCCATATGACCCCAACCCTTGTCCATGATAAACCCCATTTGTAGGGTTTATCTTGTATTGATTTTAGGGGATTTTATAACCTTTTACCCACATTTATCCATTGAAATAGCATGGTTTTATAACTTCTCCTTTAATTATGCTTAAGAGTGAAAACATGCTTTTTAGGTCTTAAAATAGCTAAATCTAATTCTCCTTGATTTCATTAGATGCCTTGATATGTTTGTTAAGTGATTTAAGGTTTAGGAGGCAAAGATTGGATCAAGGGAATGAAGAAAGAAGCATGAAAAGTTGGAGAACTCATGAAGAAATGAAAGAACCGGAAAGCTGTCAAGCCGACCTCTTCGCACTTAAACTAACATAACTTGAGCTACAAAGGTCCAAATGATGCGGTTCCAGTTGGGTTGGAAAGCTAACATCCGGGGCTTCGAAATGATATAAATTTTGCCATATGTTGCTTCGCGTTCAGGGGCGTGCACGCGCACTTTGCGCGCGTGCCGATTCTGTCCATGGCCCACTTTAATGAAATCATCCCCAGCGGTTTTAGGAGCCTTGTGGGCCCAATCCAACTCATTTCTGATGCTATTTAAGTCAAGTATTGAAGGGGAATCAAGATACTTTAGATACTTGTCATCATTAGTCATAGTTTAGTTTTAGAAGTAGTTAGAGTTAGAGAGAGAAGCTCTCTCTTCTCTCTAGAATTAGGATTAGGAATTAGGGTTAGATTAGGATCTTATAGTTCTAGGTTTAATTCAAGTCTCCTTCTACTTCTACCTTCAATTGATGATTGCTACACTTTGGTTCTTCTCTCTATCCCTATTCTCTTGTTGTAGTTTCTCTTATTTTGTTTCTAGGTTTTGTAATTGAGATATTCTTGTTCTATTTACTTTCTTTCAATAATGCAATTTGAGGTAATTCATGATAATTGTGATTTCCTTGATTGTTGTTGTTAATTCTTTGTATTCAATTGTAGTTAGAATTCATTCTTGTTGTGATTTGCTATACTTTTCTTTTGTGCCTTCCAAGTGTTTGATTAAATGCTTGGAAGAATGTTAGACTAGAATTTCATGTTCTTGGTTTGAGAAGGTAACTTAGGATTTCTTGAGTCACTAGTGTCCAATTGATTGATAGTTTATAGCCATTAACTCTAGCCTTCATTAATCCAATTAGTGGAAAGCTAGGATTTATTGACTAGGATTGATATAACTCACTTGACTTTCCTTTGTTAATTGATTTAAGGATGACTAAGTGGGATTAATCCTTGCAACTACCATACTTGTGGCTAGTGATAATGATAAAGACCCTTGACAACCAAACCTTGCCAAAACCATTTTGTTAATAAAGTTTTCTTACCATTTACTATTCATATTTCTCATCCAAAACCCCAAAATAAACAAGGCCATAACTAATAACAAGAACACTACCCTGCAAGTCCTTTGAGAGACGACCCGAGGTTTAAATACTTCGGTTTATAGATTTTAGGGGTTTGTACTTGTGACAAACAAATTTTTGTATGAAAGGATTATTGTTGGTTTAGAGATTATACTTTACAACGAGATTTCATTAGTGAAATTCTAAACCCTCAAAAATCCAATCATCAAAATGGCGCCGTTGCCGGGGACTTGCAATGGTGTTACATTATTGGTTATTGTGAATATTGTGAATATGTTTGTCTTTTGCTTGTTTGTTAGTTTTTGTTAGGTTTAGGACTTCGTTGCTTATCTTTGTTAATTTTTGTTTTCTTTGCTATTATGAATTCTCATCCTCACTTTGGCTATGAGTTTGGCTCAAATTATGTTGTAAGAAATGGGAACTACAATGGTAATATGCATCAAGGATTTGGGCACAATCAAAGATGGGAAGAGCCTCAAGGGATTGATCAACCTTCTTGGCAATAACCTCCAACTCCTTATGGGTATAACTCTTATCCTAATGCATATCAATCTAATGGATGTGGTAACCCTTATTGTGATTGTCAACAACCACTACCACATGCCTATGAACCACCTCCTCAACATGATTTCGAACCACCTTGCTCACAAGCCCCATATCACCAAAACCCTCTATATGGCCCCAATCTTTATCCACCACAACCACCACCTTATGAGCCATATGAACCATACATGGAACCACCACCATTCCAACATAATTACTCTCTAGAACCACCTCAATGCACACTATCTCCATACCCTTACCAAGAAGAACCACCTTCCTACTATAAACCCTCTCTCCAAAATAATGAACCCTCTTATCCACCCCAAGCCCCAATAGATGACTCTCTCACATTGCTACTTCAAGGACAAGCGGATATGCAAAGGAACACCGTAGAGTTTGTGACTAACTTGACCAAGGTAGTGTCTACCTTAGCCTACAAATTTTTGAACACTCAAGGTGCTTCCGTGGCCACATGTGAAGAATCCATTGAAGATCATAGCATGAAGGAGAGATTGGAAAACCCGGTGGAGAATGAGGGAGGCTATGTTGTATTAGAGCAATTGGAGGAGCCTATGGTTATTGAAGAAAAGGAAGAAGTGGTTGAAGATTTAGGAGACGTTGAGAGTCTATGGGAATGTAGCATCATGGAAAACTCTTCCAAGAAGCTTGACATTGATGTTGAGGAGGTTGCGCAACCTCCAAAGCATATCATGGTTGAAGACTTTGAAGAGGTTGATCAAGAGATGGATTCAATTATTGATGAGTTCCTATCCACAATTGAATCCTCTCCCATTGAGCTTGACATAGAGGGTAAGGAAGAAGATACCTCACCTCCCATACCATTGGTAAGCCACGAAGAAAATATTAAATTGGAAGGAAGATACCAGGAGGAAGAGGTTGAAGTTGATATAAGTTGTCAAGAGGTGGAAGTCACAAGGGAAGAGCACAAGAGCGTAGACATCGCAATGGCTAAGTGTGGGGAGATCCCCCTTCCCAAGCCACCATCACCTAACATAACATTCAAGTGGGTAAAATTTCTATCCCTAAGCTTCACTTTCTCACTTGAATATGGTTTGATTGAAAATGATGGTCAACTTAGAGCTCTTTGTGGAATTAAGACTAAGAGGGAGTGGTGTAATGGTTGGAAAAAGAATGTTAGGCTCATTAAGGTTAAACCCTCAAGGCATAAATACTATGGTTGGAGGAATGCTAAATTGTATGGGTATAGAAGGAGAATTTGGTGCATAAAGGAGAATTCTATATGCCTATCACCCAAGTTGAATCATGATGATCAACTAGAAGATGGGTGTGAAAATAAGATATGGGATCCCGGATCACAACATGAAGACCAATTTTGGGAGCTCATATCTTGGGGAGAACCTCACCCAAGTTTGGTGAAGATGGTTGGAAACTCTATCAACCAATTGAGAGGCAAAGATCCTTAGAGATTCAAGGATGAGTACAAACATAAGCCACCATGACAATAAGCTCCTCAAAATGTCCAACTTAAGGACTTAAACTAAAAGTGCTAGGTGGGAGACACCCCACCATGGTAAACTCTTTCCATTCTCTTTTAGTTTTGTTTAATAAGTGATTTGAGTTGCCATTGTAGGTAGATTTTCATTTCATATTGAGTTGTTGGTAAAGATTGGTTGTTAGTATGTTATATTCATTAGTAGTAGATGAATAAATCCTAAAATCAAATTGCATTTTTGTGAATTGTTTGATATTTGATTGAATAAAGAAGAGTTTTGGACATTATAGGGAGCTCTTGGGTATTTTTCTGCTTTTTGGGCAAAAAAAAAACGACCATCGGCGCGCTAGCACGCTGTGCGCGCGCGCGCACATTGCACTTCCGCAACTTCTGGTACAAAAACCAGAGAGTTGTGCACGCGTTGTGCCAGCATTGTGCTGGGAGCACAAGCTCATCCACGCGTAAGCGCGCTGTGCGCGCGCGCGGATCGTCCCAACCTCATCGACGCGTAAGCGCGCTGTGCACGCGCGCGGATTTGCTCCCTGCTTTTCTCCTTCCTCCTTTCTCATTCTTTCCTCTTCTCTTCTTCTTTCTTTCTCATTTTTTTCTTCTTCCTCTCTTAAAAGATTTTTTTCTTTTCTCTTTTAAGAAAAAAAATTTAATAAAAAAAATATAATAATAGATAAATAAATAAATAAATAAATAAAATACTAAAAAAATTATTAAAAGTATAAAAAAAATTTTCTCTTCTTCCATTTCCTTTTGTCTATTACATTTGCATACTTTTATTCTTTGCATTTTAATTTTGTTTCTATAATTTGTTCTCATTTTATTTTCTAAATTTCTCATTTTAATAATGGTGTTGAATTCTCTCACTCAATTGTTGAGAATTTCTTGCATTTGTTTTGGTGCTTCATGACTTGTTACATTAATTGTAATATTTGTCAACACACAAGATTAGTGCTTTAGTCCTTCCTAATTCATTACCCTTTGTTTTTTTTCTTGTACCGCTTCATCATTGAGTTAGGATAGAATTAAATGGTTTCATGCGTATCACTAATCTTGTTTGTGTCAATTCTTATTTGATCTTGATGCTCAATATACTCTCCATGCTTTAACTTTACTCTTGCATCAAGTATCAGTTGATATGCCTTTTGCTTATATTGATTTCTCACTCACATGTTGTAGCTACCATGTAGTAGGGAATCATACTCTTATTTGGCATTAGTCCCCGCCTATGTTCTATTTGCCTTGATATCTTTGTTATAGGCTTAATTTTCTTTCCTTTTCTTTCCTTTTAGGTTGGCCACCAATAAGGGAAAAAGGAAAAGTTTTTAAATGGGGCAACAAACAAGTCATCCGCACAACCTTTTGAAGGAGCTCATCAATTGTAGCAACCCATCCACCTTGCTCTTCTTTGCATGCACCGAGGACGGTGCAATCTTCAAGTGTGGGGAGGTCGTTCGACCGATCTCCATGGGTAAAAATTTCCTTTTCAACACCAAATTTTTTATTTTCTTTGTTAGATTAGCTATTGCATTGCATGATAGGTTGCATGTTAGTTAGAATTTGTACATATTTTTACCACTTCTTTCTTATTAGGACTACTTGGTTAGGGTGATGATTTCCTTTCCAAGAAACTGTTTTAGGGCACCCTACCAATTTGAAAAAGAAAATTTGTGGAACTTGCTTGAAAGAATTTATTTTGGAACATGGATTTTGAGCTAAGAACACAAGCTAGTAAGCTTTGAGCCTTGTTTTGTGGCTACATCCTATAGTCACTTATTTTCCTTCTTGTGTGCAATTGTTTTCTTTCTATGATTGTAATCTTTGATTTGTTTGAATCTATATGTCCCATTATTCCTTGTATTCATGCATTTATATGATTGAGGTCATCATTTCATTAGCTCACTTATCCAGATAGCCTTACCTTTTACTCTCCTTTGTTAGCCGATTTTGAGCCTACGCTTAACCCACTTGTTCTTTAATTTAGCACATTACAAGCCTTAAAGCGGAAAACAATGAATGTCCTTTATTTGGATCTTTGATTGGCTTAGGCTAGTGAGTGTGAGTGTCATTCAAGAGTGGGAAAACTTTGGGACATTGGTTGGGATAAAAGGGTGTTTGTGTTTTGTATTTTTTATATTGGAGAATTGGGTACATACTCATGTATTGATTAAATGTATAGACCTTATGCATTGATGTTCTTGTATATAGTTTGAAAGAAAAAGAAAAAAATAAAAAAAAAGAAATAAAAGTGAGAAAGAAAAAAAAAAGGAAAAGAAAAAAATGTATATAGAAAAAGAAAGAAAAAAAAGAAAAGCAATAAAGGGGACAAAATGCCCCAAATTGAAGCTCAATAAGAATCAATGCATAAGTGTTGTGGAATGAAAAGAAAATGCATGAGTATGTGAAAAAGTGAGGAATGGGTAGTTAGATTAGTACTTAATTGTATAGGTCATTATATAGGTTAGGTGGAAAAGTTTAAGTTAATCAAAGATTCAAATCCTAAGTCCACTAGCCATATATGATCCTACCTTGACCCTAGCCCCATTACAACCTAAAGAAAAGACCTCATGATACATGTATGCATGCATTGAATAATTGTTGATTGTTAGAAGATAAAAAAATCTTGGAAAGCATGATTAGGGGAGAATTGAGAGAATCAACCCCAAACACCGAGCGACTAGAGTGCAAACACTTCCGGTGAGGGTTCGATGCTCAATTCCTTGATTCCCAGCTTTCATGAGCGTTCTTCTCGCAAGTCTACTTGAACATCATTTTGATATTCGAATTGGTAGGATTCATGAATCATTATATGATCTTGGCCCTACGTGTGCATGTATGACTTGGAGGATTGATTTATTTTTAACCAAGTAGGTAAAACCATTTCGCATTTAGTTGCATATAGTTTAGGTTGCATATAGTTTATTTGCATTGAATAAATGTTGATCCCTTTGCTTCTCTCTTGGCTTAAGCATGAGGACATGCTTGGTTTAAGTGTGGGGAGGTTGATAAACCCCATTTGTAGGGTTTATCTTGTATTGATTTTAGGGAATTTTATAACCTTTTACCCACATTTTTCCATTGAAATAGCATGGTTTTATAACTTCTCCTTTAATTGTGCTTAAGAGTGAAAACATGCTTTTTAGGTCTTAAAATAGCTAAATCTAATTCTCCTTGATTCCATTAGATGCCTTGATATGTTTGTTAAGTGATTTAAGGTTTAGGGGGTAAAGATTGGATCAAGGGAATGAAGAAAGAAGCATGAAAAGTTGGAGAACTCGTGAAGAAATGAAAGAACCGGAAAGCTGTCAAGCCGACCCCTTCGCACCTAAACGACCATAACTTGAGCTACAGAGGTCCAAATGATGCGGTTCCAGTTGGGTTGGAAAGCTAACATCCGGGGCTTCGAAATGATATAAATTTTGCCATATGTTGCTTCGCATTCAGGGGCGCGTGCACGTGCGCGCGCGCCGATTCTGTCTATGGCCCACTTTAATGAAATCGTCCCCAGCGGTTTTAGGAGCCTTGTGGGCCCAATCCAACTCATTTCTGATGCTATTTAAGTCAAGTATTGAAGGGGAATCAAGATACTTTAGATACTTGTCATCATTAGTCATAGTTTAGTTTTAGAAGTAGTTAGAGTTAGAGAGAGAAGCTCTCTCTTCTCTCTAGAATTAGGATTAGGAATTAGGGTTAGATTAGGATCTTATAGTTCTAGGTTTAATTCAAGTCTCCATCTACTTCTACCTTCAATTGATGATTGCTACAATTTGGTTCTTCTCTCTATCCCTATTCTCTTGTTGTAGTTTCTCTTATTTTGTTTCTAGGTTTTGTAATTGAGATATTCTTGTTCTCTTTACTTTCTTTCAATAATGCAATTTGAGGTAATTCATGATAATTGTGATTTCCTTGATTGTTGTTGTTAATTCTTTGTATTCAATTGTAGTTAGAATTCATTCTTGTTGTGATTTGCTATACTTTTCTTTTGTGCCTTCCAAGTGTTTGATTAAATGCTTGGAAGAATGTTAGACTAGAATTTCATGTTCTTGGTTTGAGAAGGTAACTTAGGATTTCTTGAGCCACTAGTGTCCAATTGATTGATAGTTGATAGTCATTAACTCTAGCCTTCATTAATCTAATTAGTGGAAAGCTAGGATTTATGGACTAGGATTGATATAACTCACTTGACTTTCCTTTGTTAATTGATTTAAGGATGACTAAGTGGGATTAATCCTTGCAACTACCATACTTGTGGCTAGTGATAATGATAAAGACCCTTGACAACCAAACCTTGCCAAAACCATTTTGTTAATAAAGTTTTCTTACCATTTACTATTCATATTTCTCATCCAAAACCCCAAAATAAACAAGGCCATAACCAATAACAAGAACACTACCCTGCAAGTCCTTTGAGAGACGACCCGAGGTTTAAATACTTCAGTTTATAGATTTTAGGGGTTTGTACTTGTGACAAACAAATTTTTGTATGAAAGGATTATTGTTGGTTTAGAGACTATACTTTACAACGAGATTTCATTAGTGAAATTCTAAACCGTCCAAAATCCAATCATCAGTCCACCACACCAACCACCATATCAACCACACCCAGAACCACCACCTCAATATACACCATTTCCATATCCTTATCAAGAGGAACCACCTCCGTGTTATGAACCTTTTCTCCCAACAAATGAACCCTCCTATCCACCCTAAACCTCCATGGAGAAAGCATTTGCCGATCTAAACTCTGCTATACAAGTTCTCACCGCCCAAATCGGACCACCAAATACCCCCAATATTCAACCCTCAAGCTCCACTGCACTTCTATCTCAACCACATAATGATCCACCCATCCCATCACCACCATCCATGGAAGAGCACCAACATCCATCAATCCAAGAGCAACATGATCCCATTGATACTATTGACATGGAACAACAGAATGAGGATCATCTTCGCGAATCCATACTTCATAAGGAGCTAGAGGAGGCACTAAAGGTAAAGGTAGTAGAGACACTTGAAGTTGACAACGCGATTGAAGAACTAGTGAAAGAAAACAACAAGGAGGATTTTATACTTGAAGGTGAAGAAATAGTCGAGCAGGAAATCATCAAGGATGAATACGATTTCATACTTAAACACCTGGATCAAGCAATAAATCGATTACCTTTCTGATGTTCGGACATTCAAGGAAATCCCATGGCTTCATGTGGAGATTCTACTGAAGAACGTAGCAGGAAGGAGAAGTTAGGCACTCCGGTGGATAGTGAGTAGCACGATTTGGTATTGGAACAAGTGGAGGAAGCCGGAATTATTGAAGAAAAAGAGGAGGCAGTGATTGAAGACTTAGGAGATGTTGAACCTCCATGGAAAAGTCAAGTTAAGAGCCTCCTTCAAAGACGTTTGAAACTGATGTTGAGGAGGGTGTACAACCTCCAAGGCATCTCATGGTTGAAGACTTTAAAGGGGATGATCAAGAGATGGATTCAATCATTGATGAATTCTTATATACATTTGAATCCTCTTCCGTTGGATTTGACATGGAGATTAAAGAAGAAGAAGCACAACCTCCCATGCCCTTGGTAAACAATGAAGAAGAGATTGAATTGGAAGAAAGCCACCAAGAGAAAGAGGTTGAAATTGAAGAAGCTTACAAAGAGGTGGAAGTTGTCAGAGAAGAGCACAAGGGAGTGGAGCTTGCAAGTTCATTAGAAACCCCTCCCCCTACGTTGCCGTCATCCTTCACAACATTCAAGTGGGTAAAATTCATATCCCTTAGCTTTCTAATTCCACTTGAATATGGGCTACTGGAGACGGATGGTCAACTTAGAACTCTTTGTGGCATTAAGAGTAAAAGGAAGATGGTTAGTGGTAAGAATTGTCCTGCAAGGTTCATTATGGTTGGAAGCTCAAAGTTTAAACACAAGGGTTGGTATAGAGCTCAACTGAATGGGTCTAGGAAGCTGTTTGGTGACTGCAGTGAGAATTTAACTTACTTATCACCCAACTGGAAAAATACAGATCCCGACAAAAATGGGTGTAAAAGCAAGATTTGGGATCCTGGAATCTGCTCTCACATTTGTCACCTCAGGAGCCTAAGAATCTGTTTGAAGCTTCTAAAGGGCTTTACATGCTTAGTTTGGGACCCCAGAGGTTATTGGAGATACAAATATTGGTGGAGATTCCTGGATGAGTTCAAACACAAGCCACCATAACAGGGAGCTCACCAAACGTCCAACTTAAAGACTTTAACTAAAAGTGCTAGGTGGGAGACAACCCACCATGGTATGATCGTTCTTTTTTCATTTTTATTTAGTTTTATTTATTTTTGAGTTCTATTTTATTTTATTGTATTGAACCTGAAGTTTTGCATAATATTCATATTAGCATTACATTCTGCATTCTGCATATATATATATATATATATATATATATATAAAGGGGGAGCTGTGACGCGACAGCGTTGCCGATGTGACCGCGTCGCAGGTGGCTCAAAGAGAATGATGAATCGAATAGAGAGTCATGCAAGAGCGTGGCTGGAGGCATGCCCGTGGCACATATCGCCCCACGCGACAGCGTCACTAACGCGTCCACGTCACCCACACGGCCGCGTGACCTGGTAATCGACGTGAAAAGGGTGCAAAGCCGAAAGTTATGCTGGAGTGGTGCTGGATTAGTGCTAGACGCACAATCCCTACCACGCGAACACGTGCCCCACGCGTCCGCGTCATATCCCAATATTGGCCACTCACGCGATCGCATGACCCACGCGATCACGTCACCCATATTTTGGCAAAATAAGATTTTTTAACAGAAAGTTGTGCGAGCGCGAGGCTGCCCTTGTGCCAGTCGCATAAAACGAGTCACGCGACCGCGTGACCGACGCGACCGCGTCGATTAACTTAAAGCGCAAGTCGCGTGAATGCGTCCTCCACGCGTCTGTGTCGCTTGCGCCGCACAACTTATCCAAATCAGCGCCAAAAAATTTATCTTTTCTCCCCCAATCCTAATTTTTTCCTTCCTTCTTTCTTCCTCACTTCTTTCTTCCCTTCTTTCCCTTCTCATTCTTCTTATCTTTTATTTTATTTATTTGCATATTTCATTCATTTCATCTTAATTTTGTGCACATTTTCATTTTCTAAATTCATTATTTTTCCTTTGGTGTTCAAATTTTCTTATTTAACTGTTGCATCTTCTCTTGAATTATTTTAGGTGCCTAGTGACTTGTTTTATTCTGGTTAGGTAATATTATTTAAATCAATGCCAATCTTTTATACATGTATTACTTTTGCATTGATATGAATTTATATTATCTCTCCTTACCCACACTTTCTTCTCTATTGTTGCAAATTTTTCACTCTTGATTTGCCATGTGCTTCTACTTTTTTTCGCTTGCATGTTGTAGCTACCATATAATTGAGACCGTTTTTATCTGGCATTCACACCCATATTTTATTTGTTTTCTATCTTTATTTTTGGGTTTCCTTCCTTCCTTTTTCTCTTCTTTCAAGATGGCCACCGAGGAAGGGAAGGGGAGAGCTTCTAACTGGGGAGACAAACACGTCCGTCTGCACAATCTTTAGAGAAAAGCATCAGTTGAAGCGATCCATCCACTTGCACATCTCAGTATGCACCGAGGACGGTGCAATCTTTAAGTGTGGGGAGGTCGACACCGATCTCCATGGGTTAGTTACCTTCTTCTTAACACCAATTCTTACTATTCTTTGTAGTTCATTGTTGCATTTGCATATTTGTTTGATTTTGTGCATTTAGTTACTACTTGGTTAAAGTAATGAATTTTTTTCCAAGACTCAATTTTATAATATTCCACTAACTTAAATTGAAAAAAAATTATTTTTTTATTGTGTTAAATTTGTTTGAAGATTGTAAATTGGAACATGGTTTTTGAGCTAAAGAACACACAACCTGTGAGATTTGAGCTTAATTGAATGGTTATATTATTTAACCATAATATTTTATTCTTGTGTGTTTTCTTCTCTATAATTGCAATCTTTGCTTATGATTGAGGCCATGTTTGATTATTAACTCACTTATCCCAAATAAAGCCTACCTTTTATGCCATCCTTGTTAGCCCCCTTGAGCTTTTAATCCCCTTCTGTTTTATAACCACATTACTAGCCTTAAGCAGAAAAACAAAATAAAAATTTCAAGTTGAATCCTTAGTTAGCTTAAGATAGATATTTTGTAAAATTTAAGTGTGGAAAATTTTATGGGAACATGGATAATAGAAAAAGTAGGAAATTAAATTGAATAAGTTATTTGAAAATTTGGGAAGCATGCTCATGTGAAATCAAAATAATTAAATTACCACGTGCATAAAAAAAATAAAATAAAATAAAATAAAATAAATAAATAAAATAAAAAAAATTTATTGAGTAATTAAATAAGGGGATACAATATATATATATATATATATATATATATATATATATATATATATATATATATATATATATATATATATATATATATATATATATATTGCCCCAAATGTAAAATAAAAAAAAATCAATGCACATGGAACAAAATTCAAAAATAAGTTTGATACATGAGCATGCAATACAAAAGTGGAAAAATTTGGGTAGTTAGGTAAAGTGTTTTAAATTGTATAAAGTATGTATATGTTAGGTGACATCTTAGACTAATCAAGGGTTCAATTATTAGCTCACTTAGCCTTATACATATACCCTTACCCTTACCCTTACCTTAGCCCCATTACAACCTTGAAAAAGACCTCATGATATTTGTATGTATACATTAAATATTTGTTGATTGGTTAGATGAAGAACAAAGTTTAGAAAGCATGATTAGAGAAGAGTAGAGTGAATTACCCTATACACTTGAGAGACTAGAGTGATATACACTACCAATGAGAGTTCAAGGCTTGATTCTATGTCCCCTGCTTTCATGAGCTATCTTCTTACAAGTTTACTTATCTTTCATTGTATAATTTGAATTAGTGGAATTTGATTCATATTTGTCTTGGAGAACTTATTTACTTTTAACCAAGTAGGTAGAAACATTTTTCATTTAGTTGCATTCATATAGATAGGTTGCATTTCATACATCCTACCATTCTGTCTTCACTCCTTTATGGCTTCTCTTGAGCTTAGCATGAGGACATGCTAATGTTTAAGTGTGGGGAGGTTGATAAACCACTATTTTATGGTTTATCTTGTGCTTAATTGAGTGGATTTTATCAATTTTTCATACATTTATTCATATGATTTGCATGGTTTTACATTCTCCTTCCTGATTTTGTGCTATGATTGAAAACATGCTTCTTTGGCTTTTATTTTCCTTTATTTGAATCCTCTCTTATTATCATTCGATGCCTTGATATGTGTGTTAAGCGATTTCAGGGATTACAGGGCATGAATGGCTCAGAGGATGCAAAGGAATCATGCAAAAGTGGAAGGAATACAAGAAGTTGAAGAAACTGCTAAGCTGTCTAGCCTGACCTCTTTGCACTCAAATGGTCATAACTTGAGCTACAGAGGTTCAAATGATACGGTTCTACTTGCGTTGGAAAGCCAACATCTGGGGCTTCGCAACGATATATAATTTGCTATAGCAGCTTTGAAGTTAAGCGACACGAACGCGTGGATGACGCGTCCGCATCGAATCTGCGAATCTCATTCCACGCAAACGCGTGGATGACGCCTCCGCGTCACTTTCCCACGACCTGTACGTACCAGATTTCGAAATTAGCAATTTATGGGTTATTTTTGACGCAGTTTTTGGCTCATAAAGCACAGATTATAGGCTATAAAGTGGGGAAATGCATCCATTCATATTCATGCTTTTGATAACACACAATTTTAGGTTTTAGATGTAGTTTTTAGAGAGAGAGGTTCTATCCTCTCTCTTAGGATTTAGGATTAGGATTCCTCTTAAAGGATTTAGGATTTATTATTATTATTTCAACTTACAATTCTTCTGAGCTCCAGGTTTAATATTCCTTTATTTTGACTTCTCTTATTTTAATGATTTATGTTGCCCAATTGGCTTATGAATATTTTCATGTTAGATTTGACTACTTTGAATGAATATTATTTGAGGTGTTCCAGATAGTTATGATTTTAATTTAGCTTTCTACATTCATGGCTTTGGTTAAGAAATCAGTAACTCTTGAGTTATCAAACTAAACGTGGTCGATAATCGCTATCTTTGCTAATTAGCTTGAACTTCTATAATCCCAATATTTTTCTAGGAATTAACTAGGATTTGAAGATCAAACTAATTAGCCATTTGACCTTCCTTTACATTAGCAAGGATTAACTAAGTGGAATTAAGATTCAATTTTCATCATCATTGATAAGGATAACCGGGATAGGACTTCCAATTTATCATACCTTGCCAAGAGTTTATTTTACAGTCATTTATTTATTTTATTTGTCATTTATCATACTTGTTCCTCATTCTCAAAACCCCCAATTTACAAAACTCATAACCAATAATAAGAATACACCTCCCTGCAATTCCTTGAGAAGACGACCCGAGGTTTAAATACGTCGGTTATCAATTTATTTAGGGGTTTATTATTTGTGACAACCAAAACGTTTGTAAGAAAGGTTGATTGCTTGGTTTAGTAACTATACTTACAACGAGAGTTTACTATAACTTATAAACTGTCAATCTTCAGTTCTTCAGGCTCATAGTTTATTGGTGCAGCTTTGCACAAGCACTCTCTGATGTCTTTAGCAATGCTAAGGTCTCATCATACATGTTCTATTCTTATAATACATATGTTACTAATGTCATTTATGCTAGTAGCTCAGAAAATAATTTTTAGAGATGTTTTTACAAGTGTTCCGATACATCTAATTTTAGTAGTAATACACCTGAGATATTTTAATATTATTTTAACTCACCTCCAAGCTAACCAATCACAACTCACCCTACACCCCCAAAACCCCCATGGCTGCCTTATTTGCTCATTGTGGCCGAAAATCATCAAGAGAAAAAGGAGAGAAAAGAGAGAAAACTTCATGAACACTTAATCTTCAAAGCTTGATTTCTTCTGAACTAAAACTCAGATCAAAACTCCGATTTCACCAAAATGATCCTCTCTTCTTTCTCTACATAACCATATAACATATCAATGGTGGAAATAAGGTGAGATGGCTGTCTCCCTCCCTCTTCAATTCGGTTTTCAAGGAAACATGCTTAAACATGTGTTTTCTTGATGTTATTCCTTAGGAATCATGCTTAACTTGACTTGAGAGAGATTTGGTTAGTTGAGGATTTGTGGATTTAAGGTTGTTCTTAATGTGATTTAGGAGGAAAAAGTGCTTAAGGACCACCTAAGGACATAACCGAATTTGGAGCAGCAAAACCAGGTTAGGTTTGACGAATTTAATCTTGATTGATTGTGTGTGAGTTGTGTGAATATGATATAGTTTGGATGTTTTTGAAATCGATGATTTATATGAGTAATTCTTGTTGAAAATTTGATGAAAATTTGATGAAATTTGATGAAATTCAAGCTATCAATTTGTGTTCTTGAGTGCAGCTGGAAACTGAAACCCTAGGCCTTAAATTGGGGTTCAATTTTTGTGAAAATCATGTAGAAAAAAATGGGGTTTTAGTAGCTGGGAATTTATTATGAATCATGGTAAAAATCGGTTGCTGAAAAGACTGAAAAATGGGTAAAACAGAGAAAGAATCTAAAGAATTTATGAAAAACACGAAAAACACTTCGAGTGTGGTGAAGAACAATGAAGAACAGGCTTTAGATCTTTAAAAGGGCAAGGAAGTAAAATTTTTGGTGTTTGGGAGGGGTTATTTGGTAATTTCTGAAAGTTAGGTTGGTTAAAGTAGAAATATTAAAAGTTACGTGTGGTAAAAAATAAATTTTAAAGGTTAAAAGTTAAAGTGGGGTAATTTTCAAAAATTAATGATAAAATAATAATAATAATAAAATATTAAATAATAATATCTAATTAAAAATAATATTTTAATAAAAATGATAAAATAATGCAGAAAAGGCAGTTTTTTATAAAAGCCTTAGAAAGATAACTTTAAGCGGAGAATCTCATAGTTACCTTCATAACACATGTTAGTGAGGTAAAGATAAAGGAAAGATAAAGAGTTAAAGAAGAGATAAAGATCGAAGGAAAATTCTGTAAAGTTTTAATGACAGAAAAACAAATAGAGATTAGTGAACGAACTAGGGCAACATAGTTAGTCCTTGAGTTGTGACTAGGGTTAGGTATTATATGAAAAGTTAAACTGTTTCAGTATATACTTAACAAACACATACCTGGGACAGGCTAACTATTCATACCGAAATTTACATAAGCTTTAAATACACACGTTAAGCCTAAACCCTAAACCACAAACACAAAAGCCTAAACCCTAAACTATAAAACCTAAATCAAAAACCATAAACCCTCAACCCCAAACCATAAACTCTAAACCATAAATTGTACACCCTAAAACCTAAACCACAAACCCTAAAGACTAAAGCATAAACGATAAACGCTCAACCCCAAACCATAAACCATAAACTCTAAACCCTACACCATAAACCATAAACAACAAACTCTAAAGCCTAAATCCTAAACCCTAAACCATAAACCCTAAACCCTAAAGCCCAAACACTAAACCATAAATCCTTAACCCTAAACCCTAAACCCTAAAGCCTAAACTACAAAACCTAAAGCCTAAACCCTAAACCTTAAAGCCTAAAACCTAAACTATAAACCCTAAACCCTAAAGCATAACCCCCAAATCCCAAAACATAAACCCTAAACCTTAAACCCTACACCCAAAACCCTACACCATAAACCATAAACCCTTAAACCCTACACCCTTAAACCCTAAACCATAAACCACAAATGCTAAACCCGAAACCATAAACCCTCAACCCTAAATTCTAACCCCTAAACCAAAAACTCCAAACCCTAAAACCTAAAGCCAAAACCTTAAACCCTACACCCTAAACCCCAAATCATAAACCCTAAAGCCGAAACCTTAAACCATAAACAGTAAAGCCTAAACCCTAAACTCTAATCCCTAAACCCTAAACCCTAAACCATAAACCCTAAACCCTAAACCACAAACCCTAAAGCCTCAACCCCAAACCATGAACCATAAACCATAAACCACAAAGCCTAGAGTCTAAACCCTAAACTATAAACCCTAAACCCTAAACCATAAACCCTCAACCCTAAACCATAAACCCTTAACCCTAAACATTACACCATAAACCCTAAACCATAAACAATAAAGCCTGAACCTTAAACCATAAACCATCAACCACAAACCATAAACCCTAAACCCTAAGTCCTACACCATAAACACTAAATCCCAAACACTAAACCCAAAACCCTAGAGGCTAAACCCTATGCCACAAGCTATAAAGTCCAAACACTAAACACTAAACCCTAAACCCCAAACCCTAAAGCCTAAACACTAAACCCTAAAGCCTAAACCCTAAACCACAAACACTAAAGCCTAAACACTAAACTATAAACCCTAAATCATAAACCATAAACCCTCAACCCCAAACCATAAACTGTAAACCCTATACCATGAACCCTAAAGCCTAAACACTAAACCACAAACCCTAAAGCCTAAACCCCAAACCATAAACCCTTAACCCCAAACACTAAACACTAAACACTAATGCCTAAACCCTAAACCCTAAACCCTAAACCCTAAAGCGTAAACCCCAAAAACCCTAAAGCCTAAACCCTAAACCACAGACATTAAAGCGTAAACCCTAAACTATAAACCCTAAACCCTAAACCATAAACCCTCAACCCCAAACTATAAAGCCTAAACAACAAAGCCTAAATCCTAAAGCCTAAACCACAAACCCTCAACCCAAACCATAAACGCTAAACCCTAAACCCTACACCCTAAATCATAAACAACAAACCCTAAACCGAAATCATTAAACTATAAACCCTAAACCATAATCTTTCAAACCCAACCCATAAACCCTAAATCCTAAACCCTACACCATAAACCCTAAACTACAAACCCTAAACCCAAAACCATAAATCCTCAACCCTAAACCTTACACCATAAACCATAAACCACAAACACTAAAACCTAAACCTTAAACCATAAATCCTAAAGCCTAAACCATAAACCCTCATCACCAATACATAAACCCTAAACCCTAAACCCTACACCCTAAACCCTAAACCACAAACCCTAAACACTAAACCCAAAACCATAAACCCTCAACCCTAAATCATCAACCCTAAACCCTAAACCCTACACCGTAAACCACAAACCACAAACCAAAAAGCGAAAATCCTAAACCCTAAACCATAAGCCCTAAACCCTACACCCTAAACCTTACACCCTAAACCTTAAACCACAAACCCCAAACCCTAAACCATAAACCCTCAATCCCAAACCATAAACCCTAAACCCTAAACCTTACACACTAAATCATAAACCACAAACCCTAAAGCTTAAACCCAAAACTATAAACCATAAACCCTAAACTATAAATCATAAACCCCAAACCATAAACCCTAAACCACAAACACTAAACCCTAAACCATACTCCCTAAACACTTAATCACAAACACTAAAGCCTAAACCCTAAATAAAAAAACCTAAACCCTAAACCCTAAATCCTCAACCCTAAACACTAAACCCTAAACCATAAACCCTAAAGCCCAAACACTAAACCCTAAACCATAAACCCCAATGCATAAACCCTAAATCCTAAACCCTAAATCCTAAACCCTAACCACATACACTAAAGCCTAAACCCTAAACCCTGAATCATAAACCCTCAACCCCAAACCATAAACCCTAAACCCTAAACCCTACACCCTAAACCCTACACCACAAACTCTAAAGTCTAAATCCTAAACTATAAAACCTTAACCCTAAACCGTAAACCCTCAATAACAAACCATAAACCCTAAACCCTATACCCTATACCCTAAACCCTAAACCACAAACGCTAAACCCTCACTAGAAAAAAAAGGCTTATGGCCACGATTTTTTTCTACGCTTTAAAAGCGTGGCCAAAAGTGGTCTATGGCCACGTTTTATGAGGGTGGTGATTAAATAAAGATTTGGCAACATTTTTTTGCTACACACAGCCACGCTTTTATGAGAGTGGCAATTGATACGAGATTTGGCCACATTTTTTTGCCACGCTTAAAAACGTAGCCGTAGAAAGAAACCGGCACGCTTTTAAAGCGTGGCAACAGGATTTTATTATTGTGGCGTTTATAAATCTACAAGCCTTTTGGCACGCTTCAAAAGTGTGGCCAAAAGGTTCACCCAAAGAAAAATAAAAGAGCTTGTACCCTTCAATTAAAATGTCTGAGTTAACTTCAAATTAAAAAAGCTCCTTCTTCATTCAAAGACCCATAAGCCCTGCAGTGCATGCCCTAACTCCTCCTTCACCATGCCTTGTGTGCCCTAACCCTAACCCTTATTCATTGTGCCTCGCCCACACTCCGACAAAGTACCACTCCAACGACACTCTGTGAAGAACGTCGCCGCGCTCGCAAAGCCTCTGCCGGGAATCCCTCTTCCAGCACAGTAACCCTCCTTCTACAGTGACTCTGTCTGGCGGTGACTCCCTCCACTCACTTGTCGTCGCAAACCCGCCATGGATGCTCCCTTTGCCACCACTACCTTCCATTGCTGCAAATCCCTACCCTCTTCCACGCCGCTCCCTTCCTTCTTCTTGCTTCTTTGTAAGACCTCTTCTTATTCCTTTCTTTTATTTCTTTTCCTATTTCACTTGGCCGCTCAGCAAATTTGATGGCTACATTGTGACGAAGCTCGGGACGACGAAGACCAGTGTTGAGGGTGTTCTTGCTGCCAGCAATGTTATGGACAAGAAGTATAAGCTAGCTATTACTGCCGTTGGCTCTGGTAATTTTCCTTACTAGCTCACTGTATCTTCGTTTTGGTGATTTTCAATTGGTTTCTGTGATGGTAGTGACTATAGATTCATTTGAGATATCGTGTCCTATGTCCTATAGTGTACTGAGTTTAATATAAAAAGTGTTATGAATATGATGTCTTTGTCTTGAATTATTAGATTATTATTACTGGATTTGGATACTAATTCTTGCCCATTGTGCCACTGTTTGTGCTTTTAATATTGAATTTTGTTAATTGGTGTATTTGGTTTGCTTGGTTTATGCTATTTGTTATTATTTATGTTAATGCACGCCAAGTGCTCTCTAATATGCCTCTTTGATATTTTGAAAGCTAAATTTCATGCTTACTTATGTATTATGTTGTTTAGGTTAATACTTCTATATTTGAAATAGAATTCTGGTTTTGAGAGTTGAAGTTTAATTTTATTTATTGGATTTAATTGTGTTAATTGAATTTACCGCGTTCAAATTAGTGACTTCATGGCTTTAAATATTTAATAATTATGATTGTTACTATTAGTGTTTTGGCTTTGATTATAATTTTAAATATCTTCACACGGTTAAAGCTTGGTGGAAATCACATTCCAAATGGCCTTGCCCTATAATAAGTTTGATAAATCAGAACTTAATAATGCCATTACATCTTTTCTGGGGAAAACTCTTAAATATATTGATATGTCTTTTTCCTACATTCACGTTGGATATTCCATAAAGATTGTTGAACATTTATGTGATTTCTTTAGGAGAAAAATAAGGTAAGATTGGTGCAGAAAACTGGTCTGCAATTAAAGTAGATTAATAATTTATTTATCAATCAGAGAAAGAGAAATTGGCACAACAATCTTTCTTTTTCTACTGTCTTGAAGAGCTAGTGCAAAGGTATTTTCTTAATTAAAGACAATGTTAATGATGTCAATGATATTTCTAAAATACATAAACATAACGAATTATTATTTGGCATTTGCTTTGAGCTAGTTATTTTAGTGGAATCAAGCATTCATGAATGAATCTGATTCTTTTTTTCTTTTCCAACGGTATATTTAGTTTACAACAAAATAAAAAATTAGAGAATGGGGTGAAAAAAAAAAGAAGAAAGAATTGCCCATCTCTCTCTTTTTTTTCTCTCTCTGTTTAATATTTAAATTATGCAGTATCTTATTAGAAATTAATTGTGCTGGTCCTGATGATTTTAGTTCAAATAGTTAATTTTGATAGTACAGAATTTGTAACATGACAAAGCAGCAAAATTATTATTATTACTATTATAAAGAATCATAATGATGATTTATGCTAGCAATATTGTTTATGATTTGTCCTGTCACGCATAGTCCTATCTTATTGAATTAAAGAATGGTGTGAGAAGTAGCTAGCTTTTGGATCTTATAATATATTTTAATTTATATGAGTGTGTCCCTTGTTCCAATGTGAAAAAATCAAGGATGTTTGTGTGGTAGGGTGCACACTGAAGTTGGGTGCATTTGAGGGGTTGGAACCCAGTGACGCCAAATACTACTAGTGTGTGAGTGTGGGCCACCACAATCATTATCACTATCACTCGGAATTGTGATAAACACCAAATTCTTATGTCAGGATTGTAATTTCTATTAAAAAAACAATGGCCTTTAATTATTCCAGCTACATTAGCCACAAGCAAGTGTTATTTTGCATGCACCGATTAGGCGTGTAAAATGCCCTTTGCATGCAATCCTGGTGTTTAATGCCAAATTGATGCTTGTTTCTGGCGTTAAACGTCAGTTCTATACTTGTTTTGGGCGTTCAACGCCAGTCTGTAGCATGTTTCTGGCGTTGAACGCCAGTTCCATGCTTGTTTCTGGCATTTAACGCCAGTGATAAACCACTATTTTACCCACTTATTCATATGATTTGCATGTATTTACAATTCCTTCCTAAAAATATTCTATGATTAAAAACTTGCTTCCTTAGATCTTTTAGTTGTATATTTTTTATCTTTCTTCATACCATTTGATGCCGTGATATGTGTGTTAAGTGTTTCAGGCTTCATAGGACAGGAATGGCATAAGGAATGAAGAGGAAGCGTGCAAAAATGAAAGGAACACAAGGAATTGAGGAGATGACCAGCGAGAAGTCACGCGGTCGCATGGATCATGCGACCGCGCGAAATGGAAGAAATCAGAGTGACGCGTTCGCGTGCCTGACGCGACCGAGCGGATTGGAAGTTGCACGAACGACGCAAATGCGTGGACGATGCGCATGCGTGGTACGAGAAACGCTGAGTGACGCGACCGCGTGGATGACGCGGCCGCGTGACGTGCGTGATCTGTAGAATTTTAGAAGTCACTAGCACATATTCTGGGTCGCATTTCAACCCAGTTTTCGGCCCAGAAACACAGATTAGAGCCAGGAAACATGCAGAGACAGGAGAAGAATTCATTCAGCATAGTTTCAAGTTTTTAGATTTGAATTTACTCTTCCCCTAGGTTTCTCACTTGAACATTCATAAATTAGGATTTTGACGATTTTGGCTTTAGCTTTTGAGAAGAGTCTACCTCCGGTACTAGTCACTATAGTTTGTTATTTACTTTTCATTTATTTTTCCATATTCTTAATTCCTCCAGAGTTGACATTGGATTATTTTTCATAGTTCATTAATACAAGACTATTTTTATTTTTAATTAATCTCTTTTATTATTACTTATTATGTCTTCTTTTATTTTCCTCATTGATTTTGTGAAGTCTATAATTATGATGAGTGAGTAGTTTCCCAACTTGATTGGGAGATGATTAAAAGGAAAACCTTGAGTTAGAATACTTAAGAGTTCAATTGTAATTGGTTTATTGTTGGTTGACTTGTTAGTCACTAACTCTAATCCTTCCCAAGGGAGAGGATTAGGACTTGTGAATAGAAGTTGACTTTTAATTTGACTTTCCTTCATTCGTTGAGGGTTAACTAAATTAAAACAATGACTAATTATTGATTGCTCTTGATAAAATTCTAACAAGGATAGAACTTCTAATTAATCTTCTCCTAGTCAAGATTTTAATTAAATCATATAAATTCTCTATTTTAATTTTCTGTTCAACAAATTCAAAACTCCTTTTGAAAACCTCTGATTGATAAAATAGCACATCTTCCTGCAACTCGTTGGGAGACGACCTTGGACTCATACTCCCAGTATTTTCTTTCTAAATTTTATGACAACCTTTTTTTAAATTGACGAGTGGATTTCTGCCGGTTAAGAACTGTACTCGCAACGCCATTTTTTCTAATTAATTCTTAATCTGCCAATTTCTGCTCACGTCAATTTTTGGCGCCGTTGTCGGAGTTGCAATAGTGTGCTAATTTATTGATTGGAATTTATTTAATTGCATTTTTCTTTTTTATTATTTGTTAAAATGAGCTACACGTTTCTTTCATTAATTGACGCGTTCACTTCCTGATCCAAGCTTGCCGGTATTTGACCCTGAGATTGAAAGAACTATTTCACGTATAAGGCAAGCTCGGCGTCGGCTAGTCTTCTCTGAGGACGAATCTAAAACATCATCTAAAGAAGAAACAAGCTCCCCCTCTACTGATCCAGTTGATTTACGTGCAGGTGGCATGGCAGCACCTAGGAGAGTCACTATCCAGGAGGCTGCAGCCCCTGATTTTACGCCACAACCATTTCAGGCACACCACCCAGCAGTGGTTGTGGATTTTGAAATAAAGTATGCACTACTCAACTTGATGCCCAAGTTTCATGGCTTACCTGCTCAAGAGCCTATCAAGCACCTTAGGGATTTTCAGACAGCTTGTTCTACTGTTAAGCGTGATAGTACCGACGAAACTTCTATTCTGCTAGAGGCTTTCACATTCTCTCTTGAGGGGAAAGCAAAAGAGTGGTATTACACTCAATCCGGAGCAACTGTTTCTAACTGGGATACGCTTAGAAGAGAATTTTTGGAGAATCTGTGCATATTACAGTCATTATACTGATCAGTGTCCACAACTCCAACCGGAAGACCACACTGTGGCAGCCACTCACAACTTCTATGACCGCCCTAATCAAGGGTACAATCAAGGTGGCGGCTACAACCATGGATGGCAAGATAACTCCAACCAAGGCTGGAGAGATAATTCTAATCAGGGTTGGAGGGACAATCACAACAGAGGAGGCAGGGATAACAATGGAAACCAGAGGTGGAATAACAATAACAATTTTAGGCAGCAGAATCAGAATCAGGCCTACAGAGCACCTCATCTAGGACAGCCTCAAGCATCTCAGCAGACCCCTCAGATCACTTATCCCTCTTCATCTCCTAATGATGAGTTGCTTCAATCTATTGGTCAGAGACAGCAGGCCATGGAAAACAATATTACTTCTACTCTAAATGATCTGAATTCTACCTTGCAAGCCCTTGTCTCACAGATTGGATCATTGAATAACTCTAACAACCAGTCTTTAAGCTCTGGTGGACTCCCCTCTCAACCATTACCCAACCCCAATGGTGGTATCAATGCCATTACCCTGAGATCTGGAACCACACTGCAAGAGAGGAATCCAGAGGAATCAAGCCCATCAGAACACGCCCCAGTTGTGGACGTGGTTGAGGTAGAGGATGTTGAAGAAGAAGATGAAGTACAGGGCATGGCTGAAGCAGAAGCAGCCCAACCAAGGAGTGTAGAACCCCAGCAAGCTGAAGCTATCGAAGACGCCACTCCTATTCCATTTCCACACCTTGCTAAGAAGCCCAGAAAGCAAATAGAACTAGATCCCAAAATGGTAGAGATTTTCAAAAAGGTTGAGGTAACTGTTCCCCTTTTTGATGTTATTCAGCAAGTGCCTAAATATGCAAAGTTTCTAAAAGAATTATGCATACATAAAGATAAAATTAATGAATTAGAAACTATTCCTTTAGGTAGTTCTATATCTACTTTAATGGGAAATATAGCTGAAAAATGTAGTGACCCTGGCCCATGCATGGTTAACTGTACCATTGGAGGTGTGATATTTTCTGACTATATATGTGATTTAGGAGCATGCGTGAGTATTATGCCCTTGTCTATATATAATGCATTAAGGCTCCCTCCCTTAAAAAGGTCGGCAGCTCGTTTTGTGGTAGCAGATAAAAGCATTATCACAGTGGTTGGAATTGCTGAAGATGTATTAGTGAGCATTAAGGGACTCACGTTTCCCATTGACTTTTATATCCTGGAGATGCCCCAAAATAAATCAAGGAGACCTTCATCAATCCTGCTTGGTAGACCATTTTTGAAGACTTCAAAATTCAAGTTGGATGCTTTCTGGGGTACCTACTCCTTTGAGGTGGATGGCAGAACAGTGAGCTTCAATCTAGATGAAGCTATGAAGCATCCCCCAGAAGATCACTCCATATTCCAACGTGACATCATTGATGAGATTATAGTTGTAACTCACCAGGAAGAAATGGAAGAGAGTCACAGGGAGCAAGATTCAAGTGTGGGAACACCCTCTGAACATACTGAAGATTCATCACCATTTTCACCAGCCCCATGAAATCCAGAACATAACCATGAGCGGAAAATGGAATTAAAGCCCCTTCCTCCACACCTCAAGTATGCATACCTTGAGGACAAGCAGAAGTTTCCAGTCATCATTGCAAGGGAGCTCACTTCCCACCAAGAAGAACAACTGCTTAGTTTATTGAGGACGCATAAGAAAGTAATTGGATGGAGCTTGGCGGATATAGTAACCAGAAGAACAACTGCTTAGAAGAAGGAGCAAAGCCTGTTCATCAACCTCAGAGAAGATTGAATCCCACCATCTTAGAAGTTGTCAAGAAGGAAGTAACCAGACTACTTGAGGCAGATATCATTTACCCCATTTCAGATAGCGAATGGGTCAGCCCAGTACAAGTAGTGCCCAAGAAGTCTGGAGTCACAACAATAACGAATTAGCAAGGAGAACTTCTGACAGAGTTTGCATTGACTACAGGCGTCTCAACCAAGCCACTCGCAAGGATCATTATCCCTTACCATTCATTGATCAGATGCTTGATCGCCTGTCAGGTAAATCTCACTACTGCTTTTTAGATGGTTATACAAGTTATTTTTAAATCCATATAGCTCCTGAGGATCAGGAAAAGACTACTTTTACATGTCCTTTTGGGACTTATGCTTATAAGAGAATTCCCTTTGGCTTGTGCAATGCACCAGCTACTTTCCAAAGGTGCATGATGAGTCTTTTCTCTGATCTCATTGAGACTTGTATGGAAGTTTTTATGGATGACTTTAGCGTCTATAGTGATTCATTTAACCTTTTGTTGGATAGTTTGTCTAAAGTATTGGATAGGTGTATTAGTTCAAACCTTGTTTTAAATTTTGAAAAGTGTCATTTTATGGTAAAACAAGGTATTGTTCTAGGACATGTTGTTTCTGATACAGGTATCTCTGTAGACCCAGCAAAGGTGGATGTTATTTCTAGTTTACCTTACCCCTCCTCTGTGAGGGAAGTCCGTTCATTCCTTGGCCATGCAGGTTTTTATAGGAGATTCATTAAGGACTTCAGTAAGGTAGCACTACCCTTATCCAAACTACTGCAGAAAGAGATTGAGTTCGAGTTCAGTGAGGATTGCAAGCAAGCGTTTGATAAGCTAAAGACCGTTCTGACTCAACCTCCGATTGTGAGGGGACCAGACTAGAGTCAACCATTTAAAATCATGTGTGACGCCTCCAATCATGCAGTGGGAGCAGCACTGGCTCAACACGAAGGTAACGACTCTTTTGTAATTGCTTATGCATCTAAGACTTTAGATGCTGCTCAATTTAATTACACTACTACTGAAAAAGAGCTTCTAGCTATTATTTTTTCTCTGGATAAATTCCGAACCTATTTACTTAGTACTAAGGTAGTAGTGTACTTAGACCATGCAGCTCTAAAATATTTATTAGCTCAAAAGGAGTCTAAACCAAGGCTAATATGTTGGATGCTACTGCTGTAAGAATTTAATCTGGAAATTAAAGATAGGAGTGGTAACCAAAATTTAGTGGCTGACCACTTTAGTCGCCTTGAGCACATTAAAGATGACTCCATTCCTATCAATGATAATTTCCCATTAGATAGCTTACAGAAAGTATCTGATGTAGCCCCTTGGTATGCACTTGTAGCTAATTATCTAGTTAGACATACTTTTCCTCCTAATTTTACTAAGCATCAGAGAGACAAGTTGAAAAGCGAGTCCAAAGACTATGTATGGGATGACCCATATCTATGGAGGTGTGGCGCTGACCAGGTAATTAGATGGTGTGTACCTCAATCAAAATTCCATTCCATTTTAGAGGCCTGCCACTCATTTGAGAGTGGAGGACATTTTGGCCCTCAACGAACTGCTAGAAAAGTTTTAGACTGTGAATTCTGGTGGCCTACTCTTTTTAAAGATGCTGCTGATCTTTGTAAATCTTGTCCTCCATGCCAAAGGTTTGGTAATATATTCCAGAGGGATGAAATGCCTCAGCAAATTATGCTTTTCTGTGAAATTTTTTATGTTTGGGGCATTGACTTCATGGGTCCATTTCCAAATTCTAATGGCCACCTTTATATATTGTTAGCTATAGATTATGTTTCTAAATGGGTGGAAGCAATTCCTACCCGTACTGATGATGCTAACACCGTTGTTTCCTTTGTTAGAAATCATATTATTTGTCGCTTTGGATCACCACGAGCAATCGTGAGCGATCAAGGCATTCACTTTTGCAACAGGAGACTAACAGGTTTATTGAAGAGGCACGGGATCATTCATAAAGTATCAACCACTTATCACCCCAGACTAATGGGCAAGCAGAGGTGTCTAACAGAGAGATAAAGCGCATACTGCAAAAGGTAGTCAAGCCTCATAGGAAGGACTAGAGCACCAGGCTCCAAGACGCACTCTGGGCATATCGGACAGCATACAAGACACCGATTAGGATGAGTCCTTTCCACTTGGTTTATGGAAAGGCCTGCCATCTTTCAGTCGAGTTAGAACACAAGGCCTTCTGGGCGGTAAAGGAATGCAACATGGACTATGAGAGAGTCGGAGCTGAACAAAAGTTGCAACTGCAAGAATTAGAGAGCCTTCGCCTTGAAGCTTATGAAAACTCCAGGCTGTATAAAGAGAAGGTGAAGGCTGTGCATGACAAGAGCATTAAGAGAAGAGAATTCCAACCAGGGGACTTAGTCCTACTTTACAACTCTAGAATGCGACTCATGCCAGGCAAGCTGAGATCCAGATGGAATGGTCCCTATCGAGTAGAGAAGGTGGAACCATATGGAGTCTTTCACTTGAGCCATCCTTCAAGCTCTGAACATATCAAGGTCAATGGACATCTCTTGAAGCTATTCCATGGTGAAAAGTTGGCAAAAAACCAGGAACTAGAGATCTTCCTCTTGGAAGATCTGCCCACAGCAGAAGACTGAGCTAGTGGAGCGTCCAACTTACGAACGTTAAAGTAAAGTACTGGGTGGGAAACAACCCACCATGGTATGATCGTTCCTCCCTCTCTCCTTATCTTCCCTCATCTATAACTCTTCCCAGTACTAATGCCTATATCTTGCATTTCATCTGCATACTGCATTTGCATTTTTATAAAAAAAATGGTTTACGGCACGCGACACGCCAGCGTTACTGACGCGCTCGCATCGTTGTGCTTTCGCATCATTAAATAAAAGAGACAGAAAGTTGCGCAGGTATGTGGCTGGAAGCATGCCCCTGGCACCAGTTGATCCACGCGTCCACGTGGATGACACAATCGCGTCATTTGTAACATGGCCTCCCCACGCATCCGCATCAGCCACGCGAACGCATGGCTTTTCAATTCGGCGTAAACAAGGTGTATGGCAAAGCGTTGCGCTGGAGCTGGCTGCACTTGTGCTAGTCGCACAAGCCCTGTCACGCAAACGCATGCCACACACGTCGGTGTCGTTTTCTCAATCTAGCCATCCACGCAATCGTGTCAACCACGCGATCGCGTCACCCTAAATTTTGGCATAACATAATTTGAACAGAGAGTTGTGCGAGCACGAAGCTGCCCTCGCGCCACTAGCGCAAATCATGTCACGCGTCCACGTCATTTCATTTAAGGGCTTTGCATGCGACCGCGAGCTCCACGCATCTGCGTCACTTGCGCTGCCCAACTCATTCAAATATGCCAGATTATCTTTTCTTTTCTCATCCCATTCCCATTTTATTTCCCCTCCTCTTCCTTCTTCCTCCCTTATTTCTCTCTTCTACCCCCTCTTTCCTACCACCTTTATCAAGGTTTTTTTTTCTTCTCTTCTTCCCTCCCTACTTTTTCTTTCCTCTTCTTATTTTCATGTTTTCTTTTTCTTTTTCTTCTACTTTCTTTATCCATGTTTTCTTTTTATTTTCTTCTTCCTTCTATTAGTGTTAGAAATTTATTTGGGTCATTATTTTTATTTGTTGCTTTTGGATTGTTTAGGACTTGTTTAACAATTATATATTATTTTCTAAGGGTTACTTGCATGTTCAAATTAATATTCTCCATACCTTATTTAACATGCATGCTATGTGTTTGTGAAAATGCCCATATGGCATTTTGCACTACTTCTTCTTTTTAGATTTCTTTTAAATCTACTACTCTAAATGCCTGCTTATCACAACACCCCTTTTATATTTTATTAATTAAAGATAATTGTTTTTACAAACATATTATTAGTTTGAAAGACTTGGTAATCTAATTTGGACATTGAATGCTTGCTCTATGCTACTCATGCCCTTTGTCGGCATGCCAATAAACGCCTTGCATTTAATTGTCATCACATGCACTTGCTATATTTTCATTGTTGATTTGCCACATGTAGTCATGACCATGTGTTCACTTCATTATCCCTTCATGTGCATTGATTACCACCTTTCCCATTCTTTTCCTTGCTATAACCCTTGAAATATTCATATCTTTACTCGTTTCCTTTCAGGATGGCCACCCAGAAAGGCAAGGAGAAAGCTACCCCCAAATCCACAGCAAGGAAAGGAACAAAAAAAGCATTCCTGGCAGAGCCTTCTTCAACTGCAGTTAAGCCCTCAACCAAAAGAATTAAAAGGATTATTAAGGTCGATGAAAAGGAAAGAGCCTTCCCAGCAAATGACACTGCTCGATTTCCCAATCGCTACTGTGAGCAGATGTTTCCCATTCTGGCAGCTCGGAATTACAACAATGAACACCTTCTTATCCTTTCACCCCGTATTGCTGAATTTGTTGAGCCACAAATTGCACAAAGACATTGGGGATTCCTATAGAGACAGCCACGACAGGTTAACCTTTCTTAGGTAGTTGAGTTCTACTCCAATTTCCACCTGCCGACCCTGCAGTCTTTTGGTGCACGAAATTGTGATCAATACTTTTCACAACTCAATTAATCCCCGGTGATGAACCCAAAAATTTGGTGTTCAATACCATGGCATAAACACAACTTCGCACAACTAACCAGCAAGTGTACTGGATCGTCCAAGTAATAAACCTTACGCGAGTAAGGGTCGATCCCACAGAGATTGTTGGTATGAAGCAAGCTATGGTCACCTTGTAAATCTTAGTCAGGCAAACTCAAATGGTTATGAATGATGAATAAAACATAAAGATAAAGATAGAGATACTTATGTAATTCATTGGTGGAAATTTCAGATAAGCGTATGAAGATGCTTGGTCCCTTCCGTCTCTCTGCTTTCCTACTGTCTTCATCCAATCCTTCTTACTCCTTTCCATGGCAAGCTATATGCAAGGGTTTCACCATTGTCAGTGGCTACCTCCCATCCTCTCAGTGGAAATGTTCAACGCACCCTGTCACGGCACGGCTATCCATCTGTCGGTTCTCAATCAAGCCGGAATAGAATCCAGTGATTCTTTTGCGTCTGTCACTAACGCCCCGCCTTCAGGAGTTTGAAGCTCGTCACAGTCATTCAATCATCGAATCCTACTCAGAATACCACAGACAAGGTTTAGACCTTCCGGATTCTCTTGAATGCCGCCATCAGTTCTAGCTTATGCCACAAAGATTCCGGTTAAAGAATCCAAGAGATATCCACCCAATCTAAGGTAGAACGGAGGTGGTTGTCAGGCACGCGTTCATAGGTGAGAATGATGATGAGTGTCACGGATCATCACATTTATCAAGTTGAAGAACAAGTGATATCTTAGAACAAGAACAAGCGGATTTGAATAGAAGAACAATAGTAATTGCATTAATACTCGAGGTACAGCAGAGCTCCACACCTTAATCTATGGTGTGTAGAAACTCCACCGTTGAAAATACATAAGAACAAGGTCTAGGCATGGCCGAATGGCCAGCCTCCCAATGATCAAAATATCTAAAGATCAAAAGATTCCAAAGATCAGAAGATTCCAAGATTCAAAGATGAAAATACAATAGTAAAAGGTCCTATATATAGAGAACTAGTAGCCTAGGGTGTACAGAGATGAGTAAATGACATAAAAATCCACTTCCGGGCCCACTTGGTGTGTGCTTGGGCTGAGCATTGAAGCATTTTCGTGTAGAGACTCTTCTTGGAGTTAAACGCCAGCTTTGGTGCCAGTTTGGGCGTTTAACTCCCATCTTTGTGCCAGTTCCGGTGTTTAACGCTGGGAATTCTGATAGTGAATTTGAACGCCGGTTTGAGCCATCAAATCTTGGGCAAAGTATGAACTATCATATATTTCTGGAAAGCCCAGGATGTCTACTTTCCAACGCCGTTGAGGGCGCGCCAATTGGGCTTCTGTACCTCCAGAAAATCCACTTCGAGTGCAGGGAGGTCAGAATCCAACAGCATCTGCAGTCCTTTTTAGTCTCTGAATCAGATTTTTGCTCAGGTCCCCCAATTTCAGCCAGAAAATACCTGAAATCACAGAAAAACACACAAACTCATAGTAAAGTCCAGAAAAGTGATTTTTAACTAAAAACTAATAAAAATATACTAAAAACTAACTCGAACATACTAAAAACATACTAAAAACATACTAAAAACAATGCCAAAAAGCGTATAAATTATCCGCTCATCACAACACCAAACTTAAATTGTTGTTTGTCCTCAAGCAACTGAAAATCAAATAAGATAAAAAGAAGAGAATATGCAATGAATTCCAAAAATATCTATGAAGATCAGTCTTAATTAGATGAGCGGGGCTTTTAGCTTTTTGCCTCTGAACAGTTTTGGCATCTCACTCTATCCTTTGAAATTCAGAATGATTGGCTTCTTTAGGAAATCAGAATCCAGATAGTGTCATTGATTCTCCTAGTTAAGTATGATGATTCTTGAACACAGCTACTTTATGAGTCTTGGCCGTGGCCCAAAGCACTCTGTCTTCCAGTATTACCACCGGATACATACATGCCACAGACACATAATTGGGTGAACCTTTTCAGATTGTGACTCAGCTTTGCTAGAGTCCCTAATTAGAGGTGTCCAGGGTTCTTAAGCACACTCTTTTTGCCTTGGATAACAACTTTATTTCTTTCTTTTTCTTTCTTCTCTTTCTTTTTTTTTCTTTCTTTTTCTTCCCCATTTTTTTCGACTTTTATTTAATTTTTTTTTTGTATTCACTGCTTTTTCTTGCTTCAAGAATCATTTTTATGATTTTTCAGATCCTCAGTAACATGTCTCCTTTTTCATCATTCTTTCAAGAGCCAACATTCATGAACCACAAATTCAAAAGACATATGCACTGTTTAAGCATACATTCAGAAGACAAAAGTATTGCCACCACATCAAAATAATTGAACTGTTATAAAATTCAAAATTCATGCAATTCTTCCCTTTTTCAATTAAGAACATTTTTCATTCAAGAGAGGTGATGGATTCATAGGACATTCATAACTTTAAGGCATAGACACTAAGACACTAATGATCACAAGACACAAACATAGATAAACATAAGCATGATTTTTTGAAAAACAGAAAATAAAGAACAAGGAAATTAAAGAATGGGTCCACCTTAGTGATGGTGGCTTGTTCTTCCTCTTGAGGATCCTATGGAGTGCTTGAGCTCCTCAATGTCTCTTCCTTCTCTTTGTTGCTCATCTCTCATGATTCTTTGATCTTCTCTAATTTCATGGAGGAGAATGGAATGTTCTTGGTGCTCCACCCTTAGTTGTCCCATGTTGGAACTCAATTCTCCTAGGGAGGTGTTTAGTTGCTCCCAATAGTTTTGTGGAGGAAAGTGCATCCCTTGAGGCATCTCAGGGATTTGATGATGAGAGGGGTCTCTTGTTTGCTCCATCCTCTTCTTAGTGATGGGCTTGTCCTCATCAATGGGGATGTCTCCCTCTATGTCAACTCCAACTGAATAACAGAGGTGACAAATGAGATGAGGAAAGGCTAACCTTGCCAAGGTAGAGGACTTGTCCGCCACCTTGTAAAGTTCTTGGGATATAACCTCATGAACTTCTATTTCTTCTCCAATCATGATGCTATGAATCATGATAGCCCGGTCTATAGTAACTTCGGACCAGTTGCTAGTGGGAATGATTGAGCGTTGAATAAACTCCAACCATCCTCTAGCCACGGGCTTGAGGTCATGCCTTCTCAATTGAACCGGCTTTCCTCTTAAATCTCTCTTCCATTGGGCGCCCTCTTCACAGATGTCTATGAGGACTTGGTCCAACCTTTGATCAATGTTGACCCTTCTAGTGTAAGGATGTTCATCGCCTTGCATCATGGGCAAGTTGAATGCCAACCTTACATTTTCCAGACTAAAATCCAAGTATTTCCCCCGAACCATAGTAAGCCAATTCTTTGGATCCGGGTTCACACTTTGGTCATGGTTCTTGGTGATCCATGTATTGGCATAGAACTCTTGAACCATTAAGATTCTGACTTGTTGAATGGGGTTGGTAAGAACTTCCCAACCTCTTCTTCGGATCTCATGTCGGATCTCCGGATATTCACTCTTTTTGAGTTTAAAAGGGACCTCGGGGATCACCTTCTTCAAGGCCACAACTTCATAGAAGTGGTCTTGATGCACCCTTGAGATGAATCTCTCCATCTCCCATGACTCGGAGGTGAAAGCTTTTGCCTTCCTTTTCCTCTTTCTAGAGGTTTCTCCGGCCTTGGATGCCATAAATAGTTATGGAAAAACAAAAAGCAATGCTTTTACCACACCAAACTTAAAAGGTTTGCTCGTCCTCGAGCAAAAGAAGAAAGAAGAGAGTAGAAGAAGAAGAAATGAAGGAGATGGAGATGGCCTTGTGGTTCGATCATGTATGGGTGGGTTTGGGTGGGAAAGTGGTTTGAATTTGAATGGTGAGGTAGGTGGGGTTTTATGAAGGATGGATGTGAGTGGTGAAGAGAAAGATGGGATTTGATAGGTGAAGGGTTTTTGGGGAAGAGGAGTTGAGGTGATTAGTGAATGGGTGAAGAAGAGAGAGAGTGGTGGGGTAGGTGGGGATCCTGTGGGGTCCACAGATCCTGAGGTGTCAAGGAAAAGTCATCCCTGCACCAAGTGGCGAGCAAAATTGCTCTTCATGCCAATTCTGGCGTTAAATTCCGGGCTGGTGCCCCTTTCTGGCGTTTAACGCCAACTTCTTGCCCTTTTCTGGCGTTTAACGCCAGTCTGGTGCCCCTTTCTGGCGTTAAACGCCTAGAATGGTGCCAGACTGGGCGTTAAACGCCCATCTGCTAGCCTTACTAGCGTTTAAACGCCAGCAAGATCTTCCTCCAGGGTGTGCTATTTTTCTTTCTGTTTTTCATTCTGTTTTTGCTTTTTCAATTGATTTTGTGACTTCTCATGATCATTAACCTACAAAATAAAAACATAAAATAACAAAGGAAAGTAGATAAGATATAACATTGGGTTGCCTCCCAACAAGCGCTTCTTTAATGTCAGTAGCTTGATAGTGGGCTCTCATGGAGCCTCACATATGCTCAAAGCAATGTTGGAACCTCCCAACACCAAACTTAGAGTTTGAATGTGGGGGTTCAACACCAAACTTAGAAGTTGGTTGTGGCCTCCCAACACCAAACTTAGAGTTTGACTGTGGGGGCTCTGTTTGGCTCTGTTTTGAGAGAAGCCCTTCATGCTTCCTCTCCATGGTGACAGAGGGGTATCCTTGAGCCTTAAACACAAAGGATTCTTCATTCACTTGAATGATCAATTCTCCTCTATCAACATCAATCACAGCCTTTGCTGTGGCTAGGAAGGGTCTGCCAAGGATGATGGATTCATCCATGCACTTCCCAGTTTCTAGGACTATGAAATCAGCAGGGATGTAATGGTCTTCAACTTTTACCAGAACATCCTCTACAAGTCCATAAGCTTGTTTTCTTGAGTTGTCTGCCATCTCTAGTGAGATTTTTGCAGCTTGTACCTCAAAGATCCCTAGCTTCTCCATTACAGAGAGAGGCATGAGGTTTACACTTGACCCTAGGTCACACAAGGCCTTCTTGAAGGTCATGGTGCCTATGGTACAAGGTATTGAAAACTTCCCAGGATCCTGTCTCTTTTGAGGTAATTTCTGCCTAGACAAGTCATCCAGTTCTTTGGTGAGCAAAGGGGGTTCATCCTCCCAAGTCTCATTTCCAAATAACTTGTCATTTAGCTTCATGATTGCTCCAAGGTATTTAGCAACTTGCTCTTTAGTGACATACTCATCCTCTTCAGAGGAAGAATACTCATTAGAGCTCATGAATGGCAGAAGTAAGTCCAATGGAATCTCTATGGTCTCATTTTGAGCCTCGGATTCCCATGGTTCCTCACTGGGGAACTCATTGGAGGCCAGTGGACGTCCATTGAGGTCTTCCTCAGTGGCGTTCACTGCCTCTTCCTCCTCTCCAAATTCGGCCATGTTGATGGCTTTGCACTCTCCTTTTGGATTTTCTTCTGTATTGCTTGGAAGAGTACTAGGAGGGAGTTCAGTAATTTTCTTGCTCAGCTGTCCGACTTGTGCCTCCAAATTTCTAATGGAGGACCTTGTTTCAGTCATGAAACTTTGAGTGGTTTTGATTAGATCAGAGACCATGGTTGCTAAGTCAGAGGTGTTCTGCTTAGAACTCTCTGTCTGTTGCTGAGAAGATGATGGAAAAGGCTTGCCACTGCTAAACCTGTTTCTTCCACCATTGTTATTGTTGAAACCTTGTTGAGGTCTCTGTTGATCCTTCCATGAAAGATTTGGATGATTTCTCCATGAAGGATTGTAGGTGTTTCCATAGTGTTCTCCCATGTAATTCACCTCTTCTATTGAAGGGTTCTCAGGATCATAAGCTTCTTCTTTAGATGAATCTTCCTTAGTACTACCTGGTGCATTTTGCATTCCAGACAGACTTTGAGAAATCATATTGACTTGCTGAGTCAATATCTTGTTCTGAGCCAATATGGCATTCAGAGTGTCAATCTCAAGAACTCCTTTCTTCTGATTTGTCCCATTGTTCACAGGATTCCTTTCAGAAGTGTACATGAATTGGTTATTTGCAACCATTTCAATGAGCTCTTGAGCTTCTGTAGGAGTCTTCTTCAGATGAAGAGATCTTCCAGCAGAGCTATCCAAAGACATCTTGGACAATTCAGACAGACCATCATAGAAAATACCTATGATGCTCCATTCAGAAAGCATATCAGAGGGACACTTTCTGATCAATTGTTTGTATCTTTCCCAAGCTTCATAGAGGGATTCTCCTTCCTTCTGTCTGAAGGTTTGGACTTCCACTCTAAGCTTACTCAATTTTTGAGGTGGAAAGAACTTTGCCAAGAAGGCATTGACTAGCTTTTCCCAAGAGTTCAGGCTTTCTTTAGGTTGTGAGTCCAACCATGTCCTAGCTCTGTCTCTTACAGCAAAAAGGAATAGCATAAGTCTGTAGACCTCAGGGTCAACCCCATTGGTCTTGACAGTGTCACAGATTTGCAAAATTCAGCTAAAAACTGATGAGGATCTTCCAATGGAAGTCCATGGAACTTGCAATTCTGTTGCATTAGAGAAACCAATTGAGGCTTAAGCTCAAAGTTGTTTGCTCCAATGGCAGGGATAGAGATGCTTCTCCTATAGAAGTCGGGAGTAGGAGCAGTAAAGTCACCCAGCACCTTCCTTGCAGTGTTGGCATTGTTGTTGTTTTTGGCTGCCATGTGTTCTTCTTCTTTGAAGATTTCTGTTAGGTCCTCTACAGAGAATTGTGCCTTAGCTTCTCTTAGCTTTCGCTTCAAGGTCCTTTCAGGTTCAGGATCAGCCTCAACAAGAATGCTTTTGTCTTTGCTCCTACTCATATGAAAGAGAAGAGAACAAGAAAAAATGGAATCCTCTATGTCACAGTATAGAGATTCCTTGAGGTGTCAGAGGAAAAGAAAAATGGAAGGAAAAGGTAGAAAATTTGAACAAGAAAGATGGAGTTCGAATTGTGTATTAAGGAATAGTGTTAGTCCATAAATAGAAGGATGTGAGAAGAGGGGAAGAAATTTTCGAAAATATTAAAAAGGTTTTAAAAACATTTTGAAAAACTTTAATTGATTTTCGAAAACCAAGATTGAGAAAGAAGTAAAGTGATTTTTGAAAAAGATTTTGAGATTAGAAATCAAAAAGATTTGATTGAAAACTTTTTTGAAAAAGATGTGGCTAAGAAGATATGATTAGTTTTAAGAAGATTTGATTGAGAATATATGATTTGAAAAACACTTTCAAAAGATTTGATTTTGAAAATTAATGACTTAGCTATCAAGAAAAGATATGATTCAAACATTAAACCTTTCTCAACAGAAAAGGCAACATACTTGAAATGTTGAATCAAATCATTAATTGATAGCAAGTATCCTTGAAAATAGAGAGAAATTGATTTTGAAAAAGATTTGATTGAAAAGATTTGATTTGAAAAAGATTTGATTTTGAAAAGATTTTGAAAACTTGAAAAAAAATCTGAATTAAAAACAGAATCTTCCCTCTTGTGCCATCCTGGCGTTAAACGCCCAGAATGGTGCACATTTTGGCGTTTAACGCCCAAACTACTACCCTTTTGGGCGTTAAACGCCCGGCCAGTATGTTCCTCTGTAGTATGTTCTGAATCTTCAATTCTCTGTATTATTGACTTGAAAAGACACAAATTAAAAATATTTTTGGATTTTTAATATGAGGAATAATCAACATGCAACTAAAATCAAATAACAATGCATGCAAGACACCAAACTTAGCAGTTTGTATACTGCTGACACTAAAAATGAGAATGCATATGAGAAACACAAACACTCAAGTCAAAAGAAATTAAAGATCAGAGTAATGAAGTCACAAGAACATCTTGAAGATTAATGAAGACACATGCATGAATGCAAAAAGAACAGAAACATGCAATTGACACCAAACTTAACATGAGACTCTAGACTCAACAAGAAACATCAAATATTTTTTTGGTTTTTTATGATTTTGCAAAAATTTTTTTTGTGCTTTTTCGAAAATTAAGTGGAAAAGAAAATAAAGATATCAAAATTCTTAATGAGAATTCCAGGAATCATGCAATGTTAGTCTAAAGCTTTAGTCTAAAGAAATTAGACATGGCTAGCCAAGCTTCAGCAGAACATTGCATTCAAGAGCTAAATTGATGAAGATCAATCAGCTTTGGTGATGATAAGAACATCACCTTGAAACACTAGAATTCATTCTTAAGAACTCTGAAGAAAAAATACCTAATCTAAGCAATAAGATGAACCGTCAGTTGTCCATACTCGAACAATCCCCGGCAACGGCGCCAAAAACTTGGTGCACGAAATTGTGATCAATACTTTTCACAACTCAATTAATCCCCGGTGATGAACCCAAAAATTTGGTGTTCAATACCATGGCATAAACACAACTTCCCACAACTAACCAGCAAGTGTACTGGGTCGTCCAAGTAATAAACCTTACGCGAGTAAGGGTCGATCCCACAGAGATTGTTGGTATGAAGCAAGCTATGGTCACCTTTTAAATCTTAGTCAGGCAAACTCAAATGGTTATGAATGATGAATAAAACATAAAGATAAAGATAGAGATACTTATGTAATTCATTGGTGGGAATTTCAGATAAGCGTATGAAGATGCTTGGTCCCTTCTGTCTCTCTGCTTTCCTACTGTTTTCATCCAATCCTTCTTACTCCTTTCCATCCAATCATTGAATCCTACTCAGAATACCACAGATAAGGTTTAGACCTTCCGGATTCTCTTGAATGCCGCCATCAATTCTAGCTTATACCACGAAGATTCTGGTTAAAGAGTCCAAGAGATATCTACCCAATCTAAGGTAGAACGGAGGTGGTTGTCAGGCACGCGTTCATAGGTGAGAATGATGATGAGTGTCACGAATCATCACATTCATCAAGTTGAAGAACAAGTGATATCTTAGAACAAGAACAAGCGGAATTGAATAGAAGAACAATAGTAATTGCATTAATACTCGAGGTACAGCAGAGCTCCACACCTTAATCTATGGTGTGTAGAAACTTCACCGTTAAAAATACATAAGAACAAGGTCTAGGCATGGCCAAATGGCCAGCCTCCCAATGATCAAAAGATCTAAAGATCAAAAGATTCCAAAGATCAGAAGATTCCAAGATTCAAAGATGAAAATACAATAGTAAAAGGTCCTATATATAGAGAACTAGTAGCATAGGGTGTACAGAGATGAGTAAATGACATAAAAATCCACTTCCGGGCCCACTTGGTGTGTGCTTGGGCTGAGCATTGAAGCATTTTCGTGTAGAGACTCTTCTTGGAGTTAAACTCCAACTTTGGTGCCAGTTTGGGCGTTTAACTCCCATCCTTGTGCCAGTTCCGGCGTTTAACGCTGGGAATTCTGATAGTGATTTTGAACGCCAGTTTGGGCCATTAAATCTTGGATAAAGTATGGACTATCATATATTGCTGGAAAGCCCAAGATGTCTACTTTCCAACGCCGTTGAGAGCGCGCCAATTGGGCTTCTGTAGCTCCATAAAATCCACTTCGAGTACAGGGGGGTCAGAATCCAACAGCATCTGCAGTCCTTTTTAGTCTCTGAATTAGATTTTTGCTCAGGTCCCTCAATTTCAGCCAGAAAATACCTGAAATCACAGAAAAACACACAAACTCATAGTAAAGTCCAGAAAAGTGATTTTTAACTAAAAACTAATAAAAATATACTAAAAACTAACTAGAACATACTAAAAACATACTAAAAACAATGCCAAAAAGCGTATAAATTATCTGCTCATCATCTGTGTATGTCCGTCAGAAGCAAATCCCCATTACAGAAGAGGCCATTCAGTGAGCCTTAGATCTTCCCCCTACTCCAGAAGGACTGGACGCCTTTCAATAAGCCGCACTCAAGCGCCAGGCGTACAAATTTGACTGGGACGTTGTTCTCAGAGTTATAGCACAACCTGGCAGCAAATGGATCTTCGAATACCATCGTTCTCGTCCTAAGGGAATTTCAGCTTCCGCACTCACCTTAGAGGCTCACGCATGGGCACAGATTATGTCCCATTACGTCTTTCTAAGTACTCATGAGTCCTCCTTCACCGCAGACATGGCCGTTCTACTATGGTGCATCCTCACAGACCAACCTGTAAATCTACCAAGACACATCCGGAATGCCATGGGACACGTGCAAATCACGGGAAACCTTTCTTTCCTTGCCTTGGTCTCAGATCTTGTCTTAGTAGCCGGAGTCTCCTACAGAGTTGGGGACACCAAGGCCATACTTCCACGGGATGATCAGTACGTCCCTAACGGGAGATATCTTAGGCCACCACCTGCCACTACCAGCCAGTCCACAGATGATGCTGCAGACATTCCACCTTCTACTAGTCAGCTACTGCATCAAATACTGAAGAGGTTGGACCAATAAGACCAAAAAGCAACGCTCTGAGAGCGCCACAACCACCGCTGATTCAAGTACCTCAAGGAGCTACTCACAGGCAACCACAGACCTGACGAGAACCCAGGCACTCTGGACTCCACTTCCTTCACCAGCACAGGGAGCCATGACGGCCCCGACTGTGGAGACACTGCCACCAGCCCACCCTTGTTCCTGACAGATGGCACCATGGACGGTGCAAAGCCCTAAGTGTGGGGAGGTCAGACAATACTTGACTTTTGGATGTAATACTTTCCCCCTAACACCAATTTCTTTCTTCTATAGTGTAGAATAGATTGCATATTAGTAGGTTAATTACATGCATGTTCTACCTGATTGAAAAGACAATAAGTTTCTTTTAAGACCATATATTTTTAAAAATTTCACTAATTTAAATCAAAATATTTATGTTAAATTTGTTTGAAGTTGAAATTGGAACATGATTTTTGAGCTAAAAGAACACACAACCCGTGAGTCTTTGAGCCTAAATACATGGTTACACTATTTAACCATAAACATTCTTATTTCTTGTGTGTTTACTTCTCTGTGATTGTAATCTGAATTTTGTTTTATCCTATATGTCCAATGTTAATGTGTTATGTGCATGCATATGATTAAGGCCATTGTTTGTTTAGCTCACATGTCCCAAATAAGCCAACCCTTTTAATTACCTTTGTTAACCACTTTCTGCCGTTGTTAATCCCAATTATTCTATATTTTATCACATTACTAGCCTTAAGCAGAAAAACAATGAAAAATCCCAATTGAATATTTGGTTAGCTTAAGATAGAATGTGTGTTAGCTGAGTTTGGGAAATTGTGGGAATAAAGGGTAATAGGAGAATATGTCATGATGAAATAAAGGGAAATTGGGTACCTATTAATATGAAACCATAAAAGAACATTACAAATCTATGTGCATTGATAAGCTATATAAAAAAAAGGAAGAAATATTTTCCTTTATGTTAGTAAATAAGGGGACAAAATCACCCCAATGATAAGTCAGAGTTTAATAATCAATGCACATGTGATAAAATTAAAATAAAGGTTGATGCATGAATATGGAATGTGAAAAGGAGATTTTGGGTAGCTAAGATGAATGTTAAAATTATATAGAATATATGTATGTTAGGTGAGAGCTTAGGTTAATTAAAGATTTAATGTATAAGCTCACTTAGCCATATGTGTATCCTCACCATTACCTTAGCCCCATTACAACCACAAAAAGACCTCATGATGTTTGCATTGGCACTTCAAAATTGTTGATTGATTAGGTGAAAAACAAAATTGTTGGAAGCATTATTAGAGAAGGATAGAGTGATTACCCATATACTAGAGATGATTAGAGTGCACACGCACCAACATCAAGGGTTCAATGCTCAATCATGTACTCCCTGCTTTCACGAGTTATCTTCTTACAAATTTATCTGCTTTTACAATATGAATTGAATTAGTGAAATCTGCCCCATGTTTTGTCTTAGAGAACTTATCTATTTTTTATCATATAGACAAACTCATATAGTTGCATTCATATGTATATAGGTTGCATTGCATTACATGAGTCTTACATGTTCCTATTCATTCATATTTATCTCCTTCAACTTAGCATGAGGACATGCTAATGTTTAAGTGTGGGGAGGTTGATAAACCACTATTTTGTGATTCGTATTGTGTTTAATTGTGTGGTTTTATCAAGTCTTCACCCAATTATTCATATGATTTGCATCTATTTACAATTGCTTCCTAAAAATATTCTATGATTAAAAACTTGCTTCCTTAGATCTTTTAGTTGTATATTTTTATCTTCCTTCATACCATTCGATGCCGTGATATGTGTGTTAAGTGATTCAGGCTTCATAGGGCAGGAATGGTGTATGGAATGAAGAGGAAGCGTGCAAAAATGGAAGGAACACAAGGAATTGAGGAGATGACCAGCGAGAAGTCACGCGGTCGCATGGCTCACGTGACCCCACGAAATGGAAGAAATCAGAGTGACGCGTTCGTGTGCCTGACGCGACCGCGCGGATTAGAAGTTGCACGAATGATGCAAATGCGTGTATGACGGCACGCGTGGTACGAGAAACGCTGAGTGACGCGACCGCGTGGACGACACGGCCGCGTGATGTGCGTGATCTGCAGAATTTCAGAAGTCGCTGGCACAAATTCTAGGGCGCATTTCAACCCAGTTTTTGGCCCAGAGACACATATTAGAGCCAGGGCACATACAGAGATAGGAGAAGAATTCATTCCGCATAGTTTCAAGTTTTTAGATCTGAATTTACTCCTCCCCTAGGTTTCTCACTTGAACATTCACAAATTAGGATTTTAAAGATTTTGTCTTTAGCTTTTGAGAAGAGTCTACCTCCAGTACTTGTCACTATAGTTTGTTATTTACTTTTCATTTATTCTTCCATATTCTTAATTCCTCCAGAGTTGACATTGGATTATTTTTCATAGTTCATTAATACAAGACTATTTTTATTTTTAATTAATCTCTTTTATTATTACTTATTATGTCTTCTTTTATTTTCCTTATTGATTTTGTGAAGTCTACAATTATGATGAGTGAGTAGTTCCCCAACTTGATTGGGAGATGATTAAAAGGTGAACCTTGAGTTAGAATACTCAAGAGTTTAATTGTAATTGGTTTCTTATTGGTTGACTTGTTAGTCACTAACTCTCATCCTTCCCAAGGGAGAGGAATAGGATTTGTGAATAGAAGTTGACTTTTAATTTGACTTTCCTTCATTCGTTGAGGGTTAACTAAATTAAAACAATGACTAATTATTAATTGCTCTTGATAAAATTCTAACAAGGATAGAACTTCCAATTAATCTTCTCCTGGTCAAGATTTTATTAAAATCATATAAATTCTCTAATTTAATTTTCTGTTCAACAAATTCAAAACCCCTTTTGAAAACCTCTAATTGATAAAATAGCACATCTTCCTGCAACTCGTTGGGAGACGACCTGGGACACATACTCCTAGTATTTTATTTCTAAAATTTGTGACAACCTTTTTTTAAATTGACGAGTGGATTTCTGCCGGTTGAGAACTATACTCGCAACGCCATTTTTCTAATTAATTCTTAATCTGCCAATTTCCGCTCACGTCAGCCAGCTCTCCTAAGGGTGTAATCCTGTTGTTTGAACGTCAGACTGGTGCTTATTTTTGGCATTCAATGCAAGATTCATGCTCTGTTCTGGCATTGAACGCCAGCCAGATGCTCCTCACTGGCGTTTAAATGCCAATAAGCTCTTCCTCCAAGGTGTGCTTTTTCTTCAGCTGTTTTTATTTTATTTTTAATTTTTGTAATTATTTTTTGACTCCACATGATCATGAACCTAATAAAACATAAAAGAACAATAAAATATAGATAAATAAAAATTGGGTTGCCTCCCAATAAGCGCTTCTTTAATGTCAATAGCTTGACAGTGAGCTCTCATGGAGCTTCACAAATCATCAGAGCATTGTTGGGACCTTCCAACACCAAACTTAGAGTTTGAATGTGGGCGTTCAACACCAAACTTAGAGTTTGGTTGTGGCCTCCCAACACCAAACTTAGAGTTTGATTATGGGGGCTTTATTTGACTCTGTATTGAGAGAAGCTTATCATGCCTCTTTTTCATGTTTACATATGGATACCCTAGGGCCTTAAATACAAGGTAGTCCCCATTCAATTGAAGGACTAATTCTCCTCTATTAACATCAATCACCGCTCCTGCTGTGGCTAGGAAGGGTATTCCAAGGATGATACATTTATCCTTCTCCCTCCTAGTGTCTAGGATTATGAAATTAGCAGGGATGTAAAGGCCTTTAACCTTTACTAATACATCCTCTACCAATCCATAAGCTTGTCTTATTGACTTGTCTGTCATCTCTAATGAGAAAGTGGCAGCTTATACCTCAAAGATTTCCAGTTTCTCCATTACAGAGAGTGGCATAAGATTTATACCTGACCCAGGTCACATAGAGCCTTCTCAAAAGTCATGGTGCCCATGGTACATGGTATTAAGAATTTACCAGGATCTTATTTCTTTTTAGGTAAAGTTTGCTGAACCCATGTATCTAGTTTACTAATGAGCAAGGGAGGTGCATTGAAAAACCACTATTTTATGGTTTACAATGTGTTTAACTGTGTGGTTTTATCATGGTCTTTACCCACTTCATATAATTAGCATGCATTTATATTTCCTTCCTAAAATTATTAAATGATTGAAAACTTACTTCCTGGAGACCTTTAAGTTAGTATTTTAATCCCCCTTTATTCCATTCGATGTCGTGATCTGTGTGTTAGGTATTTTAATCCCCCTTAGTTGCATGCATGTTCTACTTGATTGAAAAGACAATAAGTTTCTTCTAAGACTGTAATTTTTTTTGGAACAAAAATTTCACTAATTTTAATTAAAATTTTTATGTTAAATTTGCTTGAAGCTGTATTTGGAACATGAATTTTAAAGCTAAAGAACACACAACCTGTGAGAATTGAGTCTTTATGCATGGTTACATTATTTAACCATATTTGTTTTATTCTTGTGTGTTTACTTCTCTATGATTGTAACCTATATTTTGTTCCATCTTATATGTCCAGTGTTTAATATATTTATATGCTGCATATGATTGATGCCATTAATTGTTTAGCTCACTTATCCAAATTAAGCCTACCCCTTCAATTACCTTTGTTAGCCACTTTGAGCCTTTAAATCCCATTTGTTCTATAATTTACCACATTACTAACCTTAAGCAGAAAAATAATTATATACCTCAATTTGAATCTTTGGTTAGCTTAAGATAGAATTGTGTGTGCTAATTAAGTATGGGAAATTGTGGGAACAAAGGATAATAAGAGAGTGTATCATGATAATATAATGGGAATTTGGACACCTACTCATGTGAAACTATAAGAATAAAAAAAATTATCTATGTGCATTGATTAGCTATGTTTATTTTTATGTTAGGTTAAAAAAAATATTTATTATTGAATAAATAAATAAGGGGACAGAAATGACCCCAATGCTGAGTTAAGAATCCAAAGATCAATGCCTGTATGAGAAAATTAAAGTAAAAAGTTGATACATGAGTATGGAATGTGAAAGAATTTTGTTCAGCTATGTACGAACTCCAAGGTTATATAAAATATATAGAGGTTATGTTAAAGCTTGGGTTAATTAAAGATTCGATTTATAAGCTCACTTAACCATATATGTATCCTTATCTTTACCTTGGCCCCATTACAACCTTGAAAAGACCTCATGATGTTGCATTGGTATATTAAATGTTGTTGATTGATTAGGAAAAGAACAAAATTTAGGGAGCATGATTAGAGAATGATAGAGTGATTACCCTATACATTGGAGAGATTAGAATATACATACATCATCGGTGAGGGTTCAATGCTTAAAATTCTATGTTCCCTGCTTTCATGAGCTACCTTCTTGCATCTTTATCTGTTCTTACTATATGAGAATTGAATTAGTGAAGCTTGATTTGTAATTATTTTGAGGAGCTTATTTATTCTTGATCAAGTGGATAAGAATCATATAGTTGCATTCACATATATAGGTTGCATTGCATTACATGAGTTTTTACATGTTCATACTCATTTATTCTATCTCCTTCAACTAAGCATGAGGACATGCTAATGTTTAAGTATGGGGAGGTTGATAAACCACTATTTTATGGTTTACAATGTGTTTAATTGTGTGGTTTTATCATGATCTTTACCCACTTATTCATATAATTAGCATGCATTTATATTTCCTTCCTAAAATTATTACATGATTGAAAACTTACTTCCTGGAGACCTTTAAGTAAGTATTTTAATCCCCCTTTATTTCATTCGATGCCGTGATCTGTGTGTTAACTGTTTCAGGCTTTATAGGGCACGAATGAGTGGGAGATTGGGAAGGAAGCTTGCAAAAATGGAAGGAATACAAGAAATTGAGGAGATGACCAGCGAGAAGTGACGCGTACGCGTCAGGGACGCGACCACACGGAAGAGAGAAAATCGCAGTGATGGGCCGCATGAGTGACGCAGACGCGCGGATTGGAAAAACAGAAGCGACGCGGAGGCATGGACGACGTGCCCGCATGGAAAAGCAAAACGCCGAATGACGCGTCCGCGTGCATGACGCGGCCGCGTGACGTGCACGATCTGCAAAATTTTAGAAGTCGCTGGCAGAATTTCTGGGCCGAATTTCAACCCAGTTTTTTGCCCGGAATTACAGATTAGAGTTAGGGAACATGCAAAAACGAGAGACACAATTCATTCTGCATAATTTTTAGTTTTAGATCTGGATTTACTCCTCCCCTAGGTTTTTCACCCACTTGAGCATTCATAATTAGGATTGGAAGATTTTGGCTTTAGCTTTTGAGAAGAGTCTACCTCCGATATTAGTCATCTTATTTTGTTATTTATTTTTTATATTTATTCCTCCATATTCTTAATCCTTCTAGAGTTGACGTTTGATTATTTCTACAAGTTATTAATATAGACTATTTTTATTTTCAATTAATCCTTTTATTATTATTTATCATGTCTTCTTTTATTTTTACGATTAATTCTGTAGAATTTATACTTATGATGAGTGAGTAGTTCCATGACTTGATTGGGGATGATTGAAAGGAACCCTTGAGTTGAACTACTCAAGAGAGAAATTATAATTGGGTTTATTATTGAATCACCCTCTAATCATTAACTCTAGTCCTTCCCAAGGGAGAGGATTAGGACTTATGACTAGAAATAGATTTCCAACTTGCTTGACTTTCCTTTACCTAGTAAGAGTTAACTAAGCAGAGTAACTTCCAATTATTAATTAATCTTGAGAGTATTTCAACAAGAATAGGGCTTCTAACTAATCTACCCCCAGTCAAGGCTTTTATTTAAAATTAATTAAATTCTCTAATTTAAATTTCTGTTTATCAACTCAACCATTTTTGAAAACACCCGATTGATGAAATAGCACATCTCTCTGCAACTCGTTGGGAGACGACCTGGGATTCATACTCCTAGTAATTCAATTTTCAATATTGTGACAACCCCTTTTAAATTGATAAGCAGATTTTCGGCTGGTTAAGGACTGTACTTGCAACGTGTCCCTATTAATAAATTCTTAACTCGCTAATTTCCGCCACGTCATGCATCTTCCCAAGTCCCATTACCAAACAACTTGGCATTCAACTTCATGATAGCTCCTAGATATTGAGCAACTTGCTCTCTAGTGACATCTTCATCCTCTTCAGAGGAAGAATAGTTTTCAGAGCTCATGAATGGCAGAAGGAGGTTTAATAGAATCTCTATGGTCTCTATATGAGCCTCAGATTCCTTTAGGTCCTTAATAAGGAACTCCTTCTTGTTTGGGAGACGTCCCATGAGGTCTTCCTCATTGGGATTCACGTCCTCCCCTTTCTCTCTAGGTTCATCCATGTTGATAATATCAATGGCCTTGTACTCTCTTTTTGGATTCTCTTCTGTATTGCTTGGAAGAGTACTAGGAGGAGTTTCAGTGACTTTCTTACTCAGCTGGCCCACTTGTGCCTCCAAATTTCTGATGGAGGACCTTGTTTCACTCGTGAAACTTAAAGTGGCCTTAGACAGATCAGAGACTATATTTGCTAAGCTAGAGGAGCTTTGCTCAAAATTCTCTGTCTGTTGCTGAGAAGATAATGGAAAGGGCTTGCTATTGCTAAGCCTGTTTCTTCCACCATTATTAAAGCTTTGTTGAGGCTTTTGTTAATCCTTCCATGAGAAGTCTGGTTGATTTCTCCATGAAGAACTATAGGTGTTCCCATAGGGTTCACCCATGTAATTCACCTCTGCCATTGCAGGGTTCTCAGGATCATAAGCTTCTTCTTCAGAAGATGCCTCTTTAGTACTGTTGGATGCATTTTGCCATCCATTCAGACTTTGAAAAATCATGTTGACTTGCTGAGTCAATATTTTGTTCTGAGCCAATATGGCATTCAGAGCATCAATTTCAAGAACTCCCTTTCCTCTGAGGCGTCTCATTACTCACAGAATTCCTCTCAGAAATGTACATGAAATGGTTATTTACAACCATGTCAATGAGTTCTTAAGCTTTTGCAGGCATTTTCTTTAGGTGAATGGATCCACCTGCAGAATGGTCCAGTGACATCTTAGAGAACTCAGATAGACCATAATAGAATATATCCAAAATGGTCCACTCTGAAAGCATGTCAGAAGGATACCTTTTGGTCATCTGCTTGTATCTTTCCCAAGCTTCATAGAGGGATTCACCATCTTTTTGTTTGAAGGTATGAACATCCACTCTAAGCTTGCTCAGCTTTTGAGGAGGAAAGAACTTAGCCAAGAAGGCCGTGACCAGCTTATCCCAAGAGTCCAGGCTATCTTTAGGTTGTGAGTCCAACGATGTTCTAGCTCTGTCTCTTACAGCAAAAGGGAAAAGCATGAGCCTGTAGACTTCAAGATCTACTCCATTAGTTTTAACAGTCTTACAGATCTGCTAGAACTCAGTTAAAAACTGGTAAGGATCTTCTGATGGAAGTCCATGAAACTGGCAGTTCTGTTGCATTAGAGCAACTAGTTGAGGTCTCAGCTCAAAATTTTTTGCTCCAATGGAAGCGATTGAGATGCTTCTTCCATCAAATTTGGAAGTAGGTGTAGTATAGTCACCAAGCATCCTCCTTGCATTATTATTTTTGGCTGCCATCTCCTCTTCCTTTTCGAAAATTTCTGTAAGGTTGTCTCTGGATTGTTGTAATTTAGCTTCTCTTAGTTTCATCTTCAGAGTCCTTTCAGTTTCAGGATCTGCTTCAACAAGAATATTCTTGTCATTGCTCCTGCTCATATGAAAAAGAAGGGAATAGAAAATAATAATAGGGATCCTCGTTACCACAGTAGAGAGATTCCTTTATGTTAGTAGAAGACGAAAAGAATAGAAGAATGAAAAGAGGAAAATTCGAACTCAAAGAGGAAGAGGGGGTTCGAATTTTAGGATGAAGAGAAGTGTTAGTAATTAAATAAATAAATAGAAAGAGATGAGAGAGAGAGAATTTCGAAAATTAATTTTGAAAAAGGGTTAGTGATTTTCGAAAATTAAGAGAAGAATTAAAATTAAAATTAAAATTTAAAACAATTAGTTAATTAAAAGAATTTTGAAAAAGAGGAGGAAATTTTCAAAAATTAGAGAGAGAAAAGTGGTTAGGTGGTTTTGAAAAAGATAAGAAATAGTAAAACAAGCAAAAAGTCAGTTAGTTAGTTGAAAAAAAATTTGAAAATCATTTTTTGAAAAGATAAGAAGTTGGAAAAGATTTTGAAATTGATTTTGAAAAAGATATAATTTTGAAAAGATATAATTGAAAAAGATATTTCGGAAAAGATTTGATTTTTAAAATTAAAATTGATTACTTGACTAACAAGAAACTAAAAGCTATGATCCTAAAATTTTAAAGATTGAACCTTTCTTAACAAGGAAGTAATAAACTTCAAATTTTTGAATCAATCACATTAATTGTTAGCAAAGTTTTCGAAAATTTGAAATGAAATTAAGAAAAAGATTTTTTAAAAAATATTTTCAAATTTTCGAAAATCATAAAAAAATGAAAAAGATTTGATTTTTTTGAAAAAGTTTTGAAAAGATAAGATTTTTAAAATTGAAAATATGACTTGACTTATAAGAAATAGCTAGGTTTTAAAAAATTTTTGACTAAGTCAACTCAAATTTTCGAAATTTATGAGAGAAAAAAGAAAAAGATATTTTTTTATTTTTGAATTTTTTAATGAGGAGAGAGAAAAACACAAATATGATCCAAAGCATGAAAATTTTGGATCAAAACACTTAATGCATGCAAAAACACTATGAATGTCAAGATGAACACCAATAACACTTTGAAGATCAAGATGAACATCAAGACTTATTTTTGAAAAATTTTCAAGAAAAGAAAAACATGCAAGACACTAAACTTAGAAATTTTTAATGCTTAGACACTATGAATGAAAAAAATGCATATGAAAAACAACAAAAGACACAAAACAAGAAAATATCAAGATCAAACAAGAAGACCTACCAAGAACAACTTGAAGATCAGGAAGAATACCATGCATGAGTTTTCAAAAAATGCACAAATTTTTAAAGACATGCAATTGACACCAAACTTAAAAATTGACACTAGACTCAAACAAGAAACACAAAATATTTTTTTTTCGTTTTATGATTTTGTAAATTTTTTGTATTTTTTTTCGAAAATAAATTTTGGAAAAATGAAAAAGAAAAATTTAAAAAAAAATTTTGAAAACTATTTGAAAAGAAAATTACCTAATTTGAGCAACAAGATGAACCGTCAGTTGTCCAAACTCAAACATTCCCCGACAACGGCGCCAAAAACTTTGTGCACAAAATTCTGATCATCAACAATGGCGCGAAAAACTTGGTAGCGCTCTCAAACGTGAATCACACTTTGTCACAACTTCGCACAACTAACTAGCAAGTGCACTGGGTCGTCCAAGTAATAAACCTTACGTGAGTATCTTATTAGAAATTAATTGTGCTGGTCCTGATGATTTTAGTACAAATAGTTAATTTTCATAGTACAGAATTTGTAACATGAAAAAGTAGCAAAATTATTATTATTACTATTATTAAGAATCATAATGATGACTTATGCTAGCAATATTGTTTATGATTTGTTCTGTCACGCATAGTCCTATCTTATTGAATTAAAGAAAGCCAAGTCTTTGGTGGCTATGTCTATGGTAACTAGTGGTGGCTAAAGCTACACTTTTAACTTAAAAGTGTAACTTATCACAAAGAAAAGTGTCACCTAATGGAAAAAAGTAAATTAGAAGATTTAAGAGAAGAAATAATTAAGTTATCAAAATTAATAGATCAAAAATTAATGATTTTAACTAATGTTAACTGTAATGACACCGAATTCTTAAAATCAATACAAAATGATTTTTTCTCAAAATCTTTATTTTACTATAAGTTTTATTGAAGGACTTCAAAAACCTGAAAAAACTTATTTTTCACACGGAATTTCTATATCATACTTTTATATATCATACTTTTAACCCACAATTAAATTCTATAATAGATATGCTTGAAGAAATATTAACATCCATAAAATTTCAAAGAAATAAAGAAAAAGAGAATCCCAAGGAAGAAAAATTTCAAAACATAATTAACATAACAGATTTAAAAGTAAAACCACCACTAAAATTATGAATATTGAAGAAAAATTAGAAGAAGTTACAATGCTTTTTAAACAATTAAAAATGGCTCAAGAAAATAATATTATGGAACATGGTTTTCAAATAGAGGAAGAATTAGTAAATTCTGAAAATATAGAAAATGAAGAACACATTCTAGATTATTCAAGTGACGAAGAACCAGCTATTCCAATACAAGTAAAAAATGAAGCTGGAACATCTAAGGATAATCAATCTCAATTTAAATGGGAATCAGGTTTTGATAATTATGCTTTTAAAAAAGGGTTTATAAATAAAGATTCAAAATATACAAAAATACCATCAAAATACGTTCCTAAAATCCCGGAAATGGAAGGAGAAAGAATGCTCGATTTAGACTGCAAAAAGAATGAAAAAGAAATTTTCGAAAATTGGTTGAATTCCTTCTTATTAGAAGCCTTTACTAATCCAAAACTTGGTGAAATGTCTGGAACGGACATTTGGAATTACATAGGGTTTCATACTAAAGGAACTATAAGAGATTATATGACATCAATAAAAAACCAAATAATAGAAGAATTAGAAACAAAAAGAACAGCTTATGATAAGATATTATATATAATGATGATTCTATATAAAGAACTTTTTGGAAAAAATATTATAGATCATAGACAAGAAGTCTATAATAAAGAATATCAAGAAGCAAAAAACCATTTAGCTAATATTCAGATATATGATTTATGTAATGTGGAGTCTTATATATGTGAATATAGAATACATTATTACAAATTAAAAGAAGAAGATAAAAATCATTATCTTAGTATGTACATAACAAAACTTCCATATCCTGCTAATGAATTTATAATGGGAAGATTTATAAGAGAAATAAATAGAGGAACAATTGAAAATAACTTTGGTGGAGCAACCTCTGCTATAAGAGAGGAAATAAAAGAACGTTGTATGCAAGAAGCAACTCAAAAAAGATTTGCAAATATAATCAGAATTTGCTGTCAGGATAATGAGGAGATACCTCAAAAATATGGTCTTAATAAAAATTTTCAAAGAAAAAGAAAATATCAATTTAGAAAAAGAAAATACTATCCAAACTGGAGAAAAAAGAGATATTTTAGAAAAGAAAATAACAATAAAAACAAAAGACAAAGAAATAACTATTGCCCGAATAAAAAAGAAAATTGTAAATGTTGATATTGCCAAGAAGAAGGACACTACGCAAATGAATGCCCGAAAAAGAAGGATAAAAAGGATCTTACTAAACAAATAGAAATTGCTAAGTCTTGTTTCATGGAACCATTAGAAGAATCTGATGATAACTTAGACTATATTTTTGAATATGTCTCGGAAACAGACTTAGAGACTGAGTAATAATGCTACATTTATTACTATAAAAATAACAGAAAAGTTTATAAATGCTTTCATAGACTCTGGGGCAACACAATGCTTTGCTAGTTCAAATATAAAACTTGATTGGAAAAAATTAAAGAAACCATTAAGAGTTAGAATAGCTAACAAATCAATACATAAAATTGACCAAAAAGCAGAGATGGTTGAAATTTTTATTCAAAATTATAGGTTCATTGTTCCATCTATATATATGTTAGATTCTGGAATGGATTTTATCATAGGAAATAACTTTTTAAAGCTATATCATCCATTTATTCAAGAATTAACATATATAGTTTTAAAAGCTCCACACGATTCTTCAATAAATCAAAAATCAAAACGTATAAAAATACCAACTACTACTATAGATAAGATTTTAAAATTTAAAATATTTTCTATATTAGAAGCATGTTATTTAAATCTATACTTTTAGATAAATATTCCAAAAAATAATCTTGAAATAAAAATAGAAGAACTCTTGGATGAAATTTGTGCTGAAATCCTTTAGATATTAAAAATACAAATAACGAATTAGTAAGCATTAAATTAAAAGATCCCACAAAAGAGATAAATGTTCCAAATAAAATTCCTTATTCCGCAAGAGATAGAGAAGAGTTCTCATTAGAGTGTAAAGATCTTTTGGAAAAAGGAATTATAAGATTAAGTAAAAGTCTTCATGCGGCTCCAGCTTTTTACGTTGAAAACAATAATGAAATTAAAAGTGGAAAATGAAGAATGGTAATAAACTATAAGAAAATGAATGAAGCAACTATTGGTGATGCTCATAAACTTCCAAGAAAAGATTCTATTTTAGAAAAAATCAAAGGAGCAACTTGGTTTCCATCTCTTTATGCAAAATCAGGATATTGGCAACTTCATTTAGACGAAGAAACAAAGAAATTAACTGCTTTTACTTGCCCAACAAAAGAATCAACAAGTGTGTTGCTTTATGAATGGAATGTATTACCATTTGGATTAAAGCAAGCCCCAGGTATTTATCAAAGATTTATGGAAGAAAATCTAAAAGAGTTAAATGAATTTGTTTTAGTATACATTGATGATATACTAATTTTTACAAAACAGGATAAAGAAGATCATCTTCAAAAATTATTAATAATTTTAGAAAGATGCAAGGAAAAAGGATTAGTTCTTAGTAAAAAGAAAGCAAGAATAGCAAAACAAGAAATAGAGTTCCTTGGATTAATTCTATCCACTCAAGGAAAGCTAAAACTTCAACCAAATGTTCTAGAAAAGGTAAATTTATTTCCTAATAAAACAGAAGATAGAAAACAATTACAAAGATTTTTAGGGTGTATAAATTATATTTCTGATCAGAGATTTTTAAAGAATATAACAGAATACACTAAAAGCTTATTTCCAAAAATAAGTACTAAAAAAGTATGGAAATGGGATGAAAAGGATAGTATACAAATTCAAAGAATTAAAGAATTATGTGAAAAACTTCCAGAACTTTATATTCCAGAAGAAAATGACTACTTAATAGTAGAAACAGATGCTTCAGACATAACCTGGTCAGGATGTCTAAAAGCTAAGAAAGCTATAAAAAGTTTGGAACAAGAAAAAGAATCACTAGATTCTAAATATCCCCCAAAGGAATTACTTTGCAGGTATATTTCAGGGACTTTTACTCCAACAGAACAAAGATATACTACTCATGAAAGGGAAACTCTAGCAGCAATTAAATCTCTTAAGAAATGGAAAATTGATTTACTACCCAAAGAATTTACATTAAGGACAGATTCAAGTTATTTAACAGGTTTCATACGATATAATTTGAAAGTTGATTATAATCATGGACGATTGGTAAGATGGCAATTATTTTTGTTACAATATCCAATAAAAATTGAATATATTAAGGGTGACAAAAATGTTATTGCAGATACATTAACAAGAGAATGGAGTTCGTCTACAACGCATTAAATCAAGAAATTCAAAAATACGAACAAGAACTCGAAAAATGCAAGCATTGTCAGCAAATAAGGACACAGATCCAATCCCTCAAGAAGGCCATCGAAGCAATGAAATCAACACAACAACCAAAACCATCAGAGTTAAGCCAGCTAAGCGTGGTGGACAAATTAGGTGAGGAAAAAATTCCAAAAAATAAAATAATTGCTGAAATTATCAAAAAATCCACCCAGGATAAAAAATATTATGTAATTTATAATGGCCCTATGAAAGGAGTATATGATGCCTGGGAAAAAGCAGCACCATTTACACATCAATCAAGGATAATTCATAAAGGAGGGTTTTTAACACTGGAAGAAGCAAAGGAATCCTTCAGAGAATATGAAGCTCTTCATCTAGAGCAAACCCTAAAAAGAGCAGATAAAGCTCCAATTCAAACCCAGAGAACAGGGATAATAAGAAACATTCCTACAAGGGCTGAAATCAAGGAAAAGAAAAGGGTCTGTAGATCAAATCTCAGAGAAACCCTTAACATAGTCCTAAATTGGACTGAAGAAAAGAGGGCAATCTTGGGATATTATCCTATTGCCAAAGAACAGCTAACAAAGCTGGTTATATTTCCAGAGGCTTCCCCATCTGACACCTATCAGTTTTTCCAGTATGGATTAATTGATACAATTTTAATTTTTAATGATTTGAAAATTATTAGTGAGTTTCCTGCAGGATTTGTTGATGTAGTAAAGAGATTTAAAAATATGATTGACAACGTAAATCCAAGGGATATATCCCTAAAATTTACAAACAGTCAACCTATTTTTAATGAAGAAGAAGAATGCTTGGTTCCAGCACATCAAGTAATATTCATGTCCGTCTTCCCAGGAAATTTTCAATAAATTGATCAAGTTCAAGATTTAACAATCTACAGTCATGAAGGTAGACTAGCCAGCACACTAGCAAGGGTCTTCGAAAGAACTCAAAAGATAACAAGGGAATCTCACACAAGAATCAATTATAAAAGCAGAAATACTCTACTTGTGTCCAGTAAAAGAAATGAAATTGAAGAAAGAGAGATGAAACTCTTAGTGGAATTTGAATCAGCATTCTACAACTTATTTGGACTCTTAGAAAAGTTCCCCGAAGGGATAAAGAGGAATCTCTGCTATTTGATAAAAGACAGAGAAGACCACAAGTGCCAGCTGTGTGTCTCAGAAATATCTGAAGAAAGTAATAATGAAATGGGATCCACCCACATGATAAAAGAAGAAGACAGCGCATCCACCCACATAAAAGAAGAGGACAGCGCATCTGAAGCATCCCTCGACATTATTGCATAATGACGTAAGCGCTTAGGTCATAGAGCACCAACAATGTAGCTGGTGCAAGATAATAAACAATGACGTAAGCAATGACGTCATAAGAAGGGTAAGGATGGAAATTGTCCATCAGAGCCAACCATTATAAATAGATTGCCTAGGCAATTGTAGAAGGCATTAGACAATAGAAAGCAGGAGGCTAAGAGTACTCATATGCTAGGAGAGCAAGGAGGAAGCTGCCGAGGCGATTCTATAGTCTGAAGAAGAATTCCCTTAGGAAAAACCAATTCTAAACTCCCCTCTGGAGTTAGTATCTATAATCTCCCCTCTGGAGATAAAAACATCTTATGTAAAATATTCTAAATAAAGGAAGTTTTTCTCCAGAAAGGTACGCCTTTATCCTAATCTCTTAGTTATGAATTATTTAGAAAGTTTAGAATTAACGGAAGAATCTGATTATTATAGATTATCTGCCTTATTAGATAATGAAAAACAGGTTGTTCTAAAAACAGAATTAAATCTCAAATCAAATGAAAATTTTAATAAACAAAATCTTTTAAAAGAAGTTTTTAATAAGAAAAAATATAATATACTATGGAAAAATTCAACTTGAAGCCCCTATAAAGATAAAATTCGCCAATGGAGAACTTGAAATAGCTTTGATAAATGATGAAGAATTGAGTAAACAGATTGAGAAAATTAAGGATCAACAAAAAAGATCTAAAATTGGATGGATTCATATTAGTACTATACAAGTCTTGATCAAATCTACATATATGAAAGGAATTAATTCACCAATAAGCTTAGCAATCTGTGATAAAGAATTACTGATGACCCAATAGATCAAATAATTGGAATTGTTCATGGAAACTTGGCAAACGTAAATGTTAAATTCAATGCCCATCTTGGATACGCTATACCTTTATCAACTGAAAATCTTGGAAGATCTATAAGTTTAGCTTATAAATTTCACAGAAAGAATCTAATGGAACAAGATGATGAACCATTCTCAATTACATATGCAATAAATTACGCTTTAACAAATAGCCATCATACTATAATATTTAAAAACAGAGAAAGGATTTATGTTGATGAATTATTTCAGAAAATTGTAAAAACAGAAATACCAAAATATAAAGCTATTGAAAACCCAGTCTTATTACTAAAAGAACCATCAGGAAAATTAGTTTCATCAAATTTTCAAAGTAGAGAATCTAAAATTAATAGCCCTTTAAGTTTATCTAAGTTAAAAATTAAAGAAGAAAATTCTGAAATAAAAGAACTAACAAAAAAGGTCAAAAAATTAAATGAGGCCATAAACACTAAACTATGACAATAAATAAAGAAGAAATATATGTAACTTATCAAGACAAGAAACAAGAGCTCTTTGAAAGAGAAAATTGTTTAAATTATTTATAGTTTTCTGAAATAAATCAAAGAGCATTTGAAGCCCTAAAAATAATCTATGACAAGTTGAAAAAAGAAGTTGAAGAGCTAGAAAAATTAATAGAATCTCTAGAAAATAGTGATGAATCGATGATAGAGATTGCGGAAATTTTAAATAATGAAGCATAAAAAGATTGAAAAACCAGAAAATAAAATAAAAAGAAATAGAACGAGAAAATTAAAAAGTAAAATAAAGAAGTATAAAAGGGAATTAAATAATCTTCAGATTGAAATTAATGATCTTATAATAAAAAGGATAGAAATAAAAATAAATATAAACAAGTTGAAATTAAACTTAAAAAATTTATAAATGCCTGGAAAACCATATTATGACTTAAAAGAATTAAAGCTGCTGAAAGAAAAAATGGAGAATGAAATTGAAAAATTAAACACATATTTAGAAACAAGTGAAAGTGTAGAAATAAAAGAAGTTATTGAGGATTTGAGAAATTATATTAAAGAAAAAGACAAACAGATAAAAGATTTTATATACAGTAATCCATGCAAAAAAGAATATTATAAACTAAAACAAGATTAAAAAGTTATAAATCAAAATTATAAATATACATTAAAGACTAGAGAAATAGTAGAAATGGTCAATACTTTAGAATTTACAAATTATTTTTATTCAAAGTTAAAAGTAAAAAATTTGGTATCAGAGCCAAGTTAACGATTAAGAGTAACACTTTCTCTTTAAACAACACTTTTAGTAATACAGTTTTAAATTGAAAAAAAAAAGGAGTCAGATGTTCACATTTAATTGGTAGGTTGCTTGTAGTCACCATAGCCATGGTAACATAATGGGTACCACAGAACGCACCATTAAAGAATGGTGTGAGTAGTAGCTAGCTTTTGGATCTTATAATATATTTTAATTTATAGGAGGTGTCCCTTGTTCCAATGTGAAAAAATCAAGGATGTTTGCGTGGTAGGGTGCACACTGTAGTTGGGTGCATTTGAGGGGTTGGAACCTATTGACGCCAAATAGTGCTAGTGTGTGAGTGTGGGCCACCACAATCATTATCACTATCACTCGGAATTGTGATAAACACCAAATTCTTATGTCAGGATTGTAATTTCTATTAAAAAAACAATGGCATTTAATTATTCCAACTACACTAGCCACAAGCAAGTGTTATTTTGTATTTTGGAGGCTAATTGAGAAATTTTTGGTAATGGTAAACAAACACATGCACCGGAGCAAGTGGGATTCGAACCTGATGTTAACCAAAGCTCTCTTCTAGGTTCTCCTTTTCTTTTTCCAGAACCATATGTTAACCAGAAACTCTTTTTTCCTTATTGCTGTAACTTCATAATTGTAGCTTTAGGTTTATAACAGTTTAATCATACAAGATGCAAAAATGGATTATCCCTATTTTGAACAGTTTCCACTCTTTCAAGTGTACTCTTGCTAATTCTTCAATTCACTGTGGTTCTTCTAAATTATTTGTTTAACTTGGAATTTCCCATTATGTTTTGTTTAACCTGGCACAAATTATGCTTGGAATGGTGCAACCACCTCAAGCAGTATTTTTTTCTAATTTTGTTGGTTCCCTTGGTCTTGACATGATGTTCAGAACATGTATTGTATAGGTGAGATGCGTAACGATCATTGAGCTGATTTATCCTTGAGCAATGCTATTTTGAAGATGGTGAAATGAATATCTTCTAAAAGAAAATTAATCAGTTCAATTTATGACAAATAAAGCTCTTGTATTGGTGGTAATAATTTTGAACTTTTGAACTTCTTTTTTTATTTCTCTATTTAATTGGTATCTGTTGCTTTTGCAGTGGTTTTAAAGCATTTTCTAGTTATGCTACTATTTTTACCATTATTCCTTTCATATCAGGCTAAAGAGGTATTTGGAGATGAGAGGTGCTGATGGAGGGCTATGGAAAATGTTATGTGCTTTACCAGTTGGTGCATGAAATTGTGATCATCAACAATGGCACCAAAAACTTGGTAGCACTCTCAAACGTGAATCACACTTTGTCACAAATTCGCACAACTAACCAGCAAGTGCACTGGGTCGTCCAAGTAATAAACCTTACGTGAGTAAGGGTCGATCCCACGGAGATTGTTAGTATGAAGCAAGCTATGGTCATCTTGTAAATCTCAGTTAGGGAGATTATAATGGTTATAAAGGTTTTCGAAAATAATAATAAATAAAGCATAAAATAAAGATAGAGATGCTTATGTAAATCCTTGGTGGGAATTTCAGATAAGTGTATGGAGATGCTGTATTCCTTCTGAATCTCTGCTTTCCTACTGCTTTCATCCAATCCTTCTTACTCCTTTCCATGGCAAGCTGTATGTAGGGCATCACCGTTGTCAATGGCTACTTCCCATCCTCTCAGTGAAAATGGTCTAAATGCTCTTGTCACAGCACGGTTAATCATCTGTCGGTTCTCGATCATGTCGGAATAGAATCCATTGATTCTTTTGCGTCTGTCACCACGCCCAACAATCGCGAGTTTGAAGCTCGTCACAATCATTCAATCCCTGAATCCTACTTGGAATATCACAGACAAGGTTTAGTGTTTTCGGATTCTCAAAAGTGACAGCCAATAATTCTAGCTTATACCATGAAGATTCTGATTAAGGAATCCAAGAGATATTCGTTCGTTCTGAGGTAGAAGGGAAGTGGTTGTCAATCACGTGTTCATAGGTGAGAAAGATGATGAGTGTCATGGATCATCACATTCATCATGTTGAAGTGCAACGAATATCTTAGAACAAGAATAAGCTGAATTGAATAGGAAATAGTAGTACTTTACATTAAAACTCGAGGTACAACAGAGCACCACACCCTTAATCTATGGTGTGTAGCAACTCCACTGTTGAAAATACATAAGTGATGATCCAGGCATGGCCAAATGGCTAGCCCCTATAAACGTGATCAAAGGATCATCAGGTAATCCAAAAATAATCCAAAGATTTCTAATACAATAGTAAAATGTCCTATTTATACTAGACTATTTACTAGGGTTTACAGAAATAAGTCTAAATGCAGAAATCCACTTTCGGGGCCCACTTTGGTGTGTGCTTGGGCTGATCTTGAGCTTTACACGTGCAGAGGTTTCTCTTGGAGTTAAACGCCAAGTTGTAACGTGTTTTTGGCATTTAACTCAGGTTTGTGACGTGTTTCTGGCGTTTTACTCCAGAATACAGCATGGAACTGGCATTGAACGCCAGTTTTCGTCGTCTGGATTCGAATAAAGTATGAACTATTATATATTGCTGGAAAGCTTTGGATGTCTACTTTCCAACGCTATTAAGAGCGCGCCATTTAGAGTTCTCTAACTCCAGAAAATCTATTTCGAGTGCAGGGAGTTCAGAATCCAACAACATCAGCAGTCCTTTTTCAGCCTAAATCAGATTTTTGCTCAGGTCCATCAATTTCAGCCAGAAAATACCTGAAATCACAGAAAAACACACAAACTCATAGTAAAGTCCAGAAATGTGAATTTTGTATAAAAACTAATAAAAACATCCCTAAAAGTAGCTAGATCCTACTAAAAACGACCTAAAAACAATGCCAAAAAACGTATAAATTATCCGCTCATCACCAGCACTTTGGGTGAGTGGCACTAAACATACTACTCCAATTATCTATACAAAACTATTTTAAGCATTAGCTTAGACAAGCAGGAATCATGTTTTTAATATGTCGCCATAAAGCTTTTTAACGTGTTTATTTAGATATTCAAGCCTTTTCTGTTTATCAAAGGGTTTGGAAAATATATTTTAAGCATTAACTTTTAATTTGAGCATTCTTACTCCAACCAATAAAAGTAGCACGTTGCCAAAACATATTATCCTTTCTATTATTGTAAACCCATTTATAATGAACTATCAAAAAGGGCTCTAAGGTTACGGGATCAATCGATTCTCACCAAACATCCAAAATTTATTTGCAGTTTTAATTCTCTCATGTGAATTTACGTTACACTTTTCAGGCTTAAAGGAATGAATTACTTGTATACAAGCAATCCTCCCATTGTCCATCGAGATTTGAAGTCTCCAAATCTTCTTGTTGACAAGCATTGGGTTGTTAAGGTATTCATAGTTTCATACTTGATTCCTTGTTTTGAGTTTGTTTGACAGCTTATACTATAGGAGAGGCAAAGAGAGAAATAAAATTAGAAGAGTGAAATTGTGCAACTAGGCTCAACTATATAAGTTGGTGATGACATGTCATCATGTCATGTTTTTCTATGCTTTTTTATACAAGAAATTGATAATTAGTGCTTAAATATTGCATTCTTTTGTGCTTAAATGGTATATTTCTTTGATCTTTTGATTGATAAACTTTGTAGGAAATAAGAAGAAAAAGAAGCAAAAAAGCACAAAATAAGCTAAAAAGGAGAAAAAAAAATTTGGGACACACTTTGAAGTTTGAGCACGCTTTGGACATTAGGCCACGCTTTAAAAAGCATGGCCCATGAAAATAAAGCGTGGCACTCTTAAGCTCGGAAGCAATGCATCAAAGCTGGCTCTGCTAGAGAGCATTAGGAGTAGGATTAGAGTAGGAAACTCTCTTTGATGCACTTTTATCTTTCTGCATTTTTACATCTCAAGTATTGAATTGAATTTGGCTTATGCAAATTTCAATTTTCTTCTCTGCTACAATTTCCTTTTCTGCTATAATTTCTTTTTCTGCAATTCCACTTTCTGCAACTTTACATTTGAAGTTTGTTGTGATCTGAATTTACTTTTCCTACAATTTAATTCCTCTACAATTGTTCTAAGCTTTGATTTACTGCTTTCATTTAATTTTCAGCACCCAATACACTTTACATTTGCTGCAATCTACATTTCTTGCTCTTTAAGTTTCAGTCAATTTTACTTTCTACAATTTATAATTCCTGCAATTTATATTCTTTTGGTTACTTTTCACCGAATTCACCAATGTTAGTTTGACTAGACTAATCACCCACTAAAGTTGCTTGATCCATCAATACCTGTGGGATCGACCTCACTCTTGTGAGTTATTACTACTTGATGCGACTCGGTCCACTTGCTAGTGAGTTTTGTGTGGAAATCTGATTTCCACCCATCAGTTGGTCATTCTATAATCAGGCTCAATTGTAGGATTTTTAACTCCCAAGAAAGGTGCATTTAGGATTTTTTGGCCAATTTGTGAATGTAAAACAACAAAAGTAATTAAAAATAAAAAGAAAGTAGAGGAGGCTTAGCCAAGGGACTAATTATATATACAAAAATATATAGAAATATTTTATGCAACTATTTTATGTACGTTAGTTCTATGCATGAGTGCAAATAATGTATCGTCAATAAATAATAATTCGGGGTTTTGGTAACTTGAATTGGCAAGCTGCAACATATACTATATGCTGATCTTATATTATCACTTAATCCTTTTCTTATTTATGGTTGATAGCAACTGAAGAGGAAGCTACTGAGGCATATGATATACCAGCTATAAAGTTCCGAGGCGCAAATGCTGTAACTAACTTTGAGATAAGCAGGTACGATGTTGATGCCATAATGAAGAGCACACTTTTAAAACTAACTTTGAGATGAGCAGGTACGATCTTATATTATCTCTTCAAGTTTTATTTTGTATTTAAGTATTAGTTTTCTAATGTATAAAACAATTATAGAAAAATTATGTCACTAATTACTCCTTGATTTGTCTTATAATAAAAACTGCATACTATATTTATAAGTTTGGTAATAAAAAAGGACTAAAAATTTATATTGTACACCGATAAAGGTAAAGTCAGAAAAATTTTTTCTTTGAATTTCATAAGGCTATTGGCACACTTTTAAAGCGTGGCCATATCTCGCTACCGTCACGCTTTAAAAGCGTCGCCATATCATTTGCGATTTTTCCATACCTTAAAAGCGTAGCCATATCTCTAGCTATTGGCATCATTTAAAAGCGTAGCCATATTTTTCATTATTGTCACGCTTTAAAAGCGTGCCAATATCGTCTTGCATACGGCCATGCTTTAAAAGCGTGGCAATAGATAAAAGTGTGGCAACAAAAAAAGTGTGGCCATGGGCCACTAAAAGCGTGGCAATAGAGCAACCTGCATGCTAGCAGATGTGACCCTTTCAAAAGCGTGCCAGTTGCTCAAAAAGCGTGGTGAAAAGCTACAGTTACGCTTTTTCCCGCTTTTTGCCACGCTTTAAAAGCGTAGCAAAATCTTGGTTTTCTTTTAGTGCCTAAACAATAAACCCTTAACCCCAAACCATAAACCCTAAACCTTAAACCCTACACACTAAACCATATTCCACAAACCCTAAAGCCTAAACCCTAAACTATAAACCATAAACCCTAAACCATAACCCTCCTCCCCAAACCATAAATCCTAAACCCTAAAACCTACACCCTACACCCTAAACCACAAAGCCTAAAGTGTAAACCCTAAAACATAAACCCTTAACCCTAAAACATAAACCCTTAACCCCAAACCATAAATCCTAAACCCTAAACCTTACACCCTAAACTATAAACCCTAAACCATAAACCCTAAACCCTATACCCTAAACCCTCAACCCTAAACCCTAAACGCTAAACCACAAACACTAAATCCCAAACACTAAAGCCTAAAGCTTAAACCCTAAAGCCTAAACCATAAACCCTAAATCATAAATGCTACACCTAAAAATAAACAACAAATCCTAAACCGAAACACTAAACCCTAAATCATAAACACTAAATCCTAAACCTAAACCCTAAACCTTAAACCCTAAACCAAAAACACAAATGCCTAAACCCTAAACCATAAACCCTCAACCCCAAACCATAAACCCTAAACCCTAAACCCTGCATCCTAAACCATAAACAAGAAACCCTAAAGCCTAAACCCTAAATTGCAAACCCTAAATCCTAATTCCTAAACCATAAACCCTCAACCCCAAACCATAAACCCTAAACCCTAAACTGCAAACTCTAAAGCCTACAGCCTAAACTCTAAACCCTAACCTTAAAGCCCAAACACTAAACCATAAACCTTAAACCATAAATCCTAAACCCTAAACCATCAACCCTAAATCACAAACACCAAAGCCTAAACCTTAAACTATAAACCCTAAATCCTAAACCATAAACCCTCAACCCCAAACCATAAACCCTAAACCTTAAACTCTACTCCCTAAACCCTAAACCACAAACCCTAAAGCCTAAAGCATAAACCATAAACCCTCAACCCCGAACCATAAACCCTAAACCCTACACCTTAAACCCTAAACCCTACACCCTAAACCATAAACCACAAACCCTAAAGCCTAAATCCTAACTATAAATCGTAAACCCTAAACCATAAACCCTCAACCCCAAACCATAAACCCTAAACCCTAAACCTACACCGTAAGCCCTAAACCACAAACACTAAGCCCTAAAGCATAAACCTTCAACCACAAACCATAAACCCTAACCCTAAACTCTACACCATAAACCATAATCCATAAACCCAAAGCCTAAACCCTAAACCCTAAACCTTAAACCCTATACCCTACACCCTAAACCACAAACCCTAAAGCATAAACCCTAAACCATAAATCACAAGCGCTAAAGCCCATACACTAAACACTAAACCCTAAACCCTAAACCCTAAAGCCTAAACCACAAACCCTAAAGCCTAAACCCTAAATCCTAAAGACTAAATCCTAAACCACAAAAAAATTCTTAAACCCTAAACTGTCAACCCTAAACCCTAAACAATAAACCCTCAACCCCAAACTATAAACCCTAAACCCTAAACCCTACACCCTAAACCCTAAATAGGCTACGCTTTTCTCCATGTTGCCTTTTTATAAGAGAAAAGGATACACAATTGTGGCATCATTTAAAAAGTGTAGTCTTAGGTATTTTAGAAATCACTTATAAAGCATAGCCATAGGTTGATATCTATAGGTTCACTTTTCGTATCAAAGAGGACCCTTTTAGAGGGTAGCCTATTTGTTAAGTTTTGGGTGCATTTTAAAAGTGATGCCTAATGTATCTAGAGCTAAAAAATTAACACTTGGTGAATTTTTTCCCTTTTAACTTTTTCCATCGTAATAAGGATGCACACTCACCTCACACTTAGTGAAAATTTTCCCTCCAAGAGAAGAAAGCACTTTCACCTTTCACCTTTCAGAGAAGAAAACCCTCAGCTCACACTCAACTCGTCATCACCCTTTCACCTTTCAAAGGAGAAAACCCTCAGCTCACACTCAACTCACACTTAGCTCGTCATCACCCTTTTACCTTTCAGAGAAGAAAACCCTCTAAGAGTTACTACTCACCGCGCAATGAAAACCCTTTCAAAAAACCCTCCTGCATCGCGTGAATCGAAAACCCTCACCATTGTGAAGATTGCACCCAGTTACCACTGACCCCCACACACCACTCACCGCCACACACCACTCACCACTAACCATTGACCGTCGCTCCAAGTCGCCCTCCTGCACTGATCGCTCCACGCCGCCCATACCGTCGTCAATCTCTGCGCTTCTCGTCATCTTCTCTGTGCTCACGTTGTCGATTAGGTATGTATTAATCACAAACACAACAACTATGCTCTTACTGTTAAAAGTTCCAATCCAATACCCAATTCTGCATGCAAATTTATTGTCTTACTATTAAAAGTTCCAATCTTTATGGATTAATTAAAATGAGTTTTGGTGTTGTTGCTATGTTAATTTTCATTTTTGCTTGATTCTAGCTCATTGTTAGTTCGGGAAATTAGTTATGGGTTTGGAAATTTAAGCTTTGTGTTATAAAAAAACTAGATTTGAAGCCCTAGAATTGCCTAAATTCCATATAAGTTAGGTTTTGTGTGTGACACATTGGTCAATGGAGTAAAATTAATGATCTATTTAATCCTAAATTTGTGTTGTGAGGTTAGCTACTTGATTGTACGTTGTGAGATATATTGAAGCTTTGTAAGTAACTGCTTGAATGTGCTTTGATGTAAAGGGTTTTTGAATTGATGACATGGTATTTGTGATTGAAATCAAATAAGTTTTTAGTAGATTATATCTAAATCAAATAAGAAGTTAAGCATTTATATATTATACCCTTTATGATGTGGAGCATAACCAAGAAACATTAACATAGAATATTTATATGCAAACTTTGTAGAATTATACGGCTTAAGGCAAGGATAACAAGCACACCCAAATGTTTTTAAAAAATTTTAGTTTGGTTTTTGTTTATGTAGTACTTGATAAGGTGACATGTGATTAACAACGTTGGAAGATAATCTGTTTACGGTTTTTAAAAAATTGTAATCTGGTTTTTGTTTATATAGTAATTGGGACAAGGTTTGAAAGCTTATGCTTATGTCTTGAGTGCTATCCATTTCTATAAACACAGCCTGCAGACTCCCATAGATTTCTGATTTGCTGTCTTTCTGCTTTATGCTTTCTTCGGCACTTTTAATCATCATTCTTCTTATCAACTACAATTAAAAATTATAATATCAAATCTTAGATTCATTAATAAGACTTGCTGCTACCGACTCTAAACTTTGGGGCCTTCTTAATTAGTAATAATAGGATTATTTTTCATGGGGTCAATGAGATCCAATACACAATTCTGCATGCAAAATTATTGTCTTACTGTTAAAAGTTCCAATCTTTATGGATTAATTGAAATGAGTTTTGGTGCAGTTGCTATGTTATTTTTTATTTTTGCTTGATCCTAGCTAATTGTTAGTTTGGGAAATTGGTTCTGTGTTTGAAAATTTGAGCTTTGTGTTATAAAAATACTAGATTGGAAGCCCTAGAATCGCCTAAATTCCATGTAAGTTAGGTTTTGTGTGTGACCCATTGGTCAATGGAGTAAAATTGATGATCTATTTAATCCTAAATTTGTGTTGTGAGTTAGCTACTTGATTGTACATTGTGAGATATATTGAAGCTTTGCAAGTAACTGCTTGAATGTGCTTTGTTGTAAAGGGTTTTTGAATTGATGACATGGTATTTGTAATTGAAATCAGATAAGTTTTTTCTTGTAGTACTACTGAAAAGCGAAAGAGGAACTGATGTTAGTTTTGAAGTGAATGGAGAAATTTTTACAGCCCATAAGTTAGTACTAGCTGCCCGGTCACCCGTTTTCAGAGCCCAAATTTTTGGTCGTATGAAAGATCAAAATACTGATTGTATAAACACTGTGGCTACAACTTTAGTATTAGCAGAGCAGCATCATTGTTTTCAGCTGAAAGTAGTCTGTCTCAAGTTTATTGCAACCTCCGAAAACCTCAGAGGTGTGTTTTTTCTTCCATGGATTTCTTCCATGGATTTTTAAAATGTTTATTTATTTTTCAGGTGACATTTTCATTGATATGTATTTAGTTAATTAGATTCGAGTAATTTGTTTAGTGTTTTGTTCACGGCATCTAAGGCAGCTAGTTTTGGAATCTGTTAGTGACACTTACTGTGTTCCCTTCTCTTCCCTTAAATTGTAATTCCCTTCTGGTTCTGTTAAAAATAACTTATTTTAAAAAATAAGTGTGGCCTATTATTGTGCCTAACATAATAAGACACTTTATACAATAGTAATATAAATGACTTATATTGAACATTGTTTATGTTTAAAAGTAGAACTGGTAACTTATTATTTATAAAAGCTACTATATTCCTGATATATTTGTGTTTCTTTAACTGAATATTTGTGGATTAGTGTCTGACTCTGGTCATGCAGGATTTCTAAGGCTACAATAACTAGGATTAGAGAAGATTGAGGCCATTGCATCCAAACTACTTAACTTTAAGGTGTGTATTTCTAATCTCTTATTTTTACTTCAGGGAGATTATTAGAATGTAAAAATCTTGGATGCTACCTATAAAGTTACTTTTTTCTGTTCCAACAAAAGATGGAAATTCAAACTATATGAAGATGGAATTTGCGCATTTGAATTTTTGATAAAGAAAGGGATTCTCATTTTCATTTTGGTTCTAATTTCTAAATTTCTGAAAAATTAACTATGCTCTATAATTACTACCCACTCAGCTAAATAAACATCAAGAGCTTTTTTGAACATTGGCAGAAATAAAAATATATAGTATATGAAAGGTGTATATAAAAACTTCATTGCTTGAATTTCATCACTTGGTTAGAATGAATCATGAGGCACAAAAATGGGCTCCTTTTGATTTGTTTACCATTCTTCTGTATATCCTATTTTATCTTGGTGGAAAAGCTAGATTGCAATATTAGCCGTTTGACATTGCTGCTCTTTTACTCAGCCTTATGTATATCCCAAATCTGTTTGATTACATCAATTTAATGCTTGCTAAATGATGATTGTGCTGAATTTGTGGTTAAATGGTTTCAAAATGCTTTTTCTTAAATCTGATAATAAAATTTGTTGATTAAATATTTATATTTTTATTTTAAAAAACTCCATCCTAAATTGGATTTTTGTGGATTGTTTTGATCACATTCTCTCTGGCTCTTTGATCTCAACAGAAAATGCAGTGTTTGCTCAGTAAGCCAGGTAACTTCTCATTTCTCAACTCGATTATTGTGGTTGCATGCTGGTATGCAAAATTGTGATCACACTTTTCACAACTCTGCATAGCTGGCTAGCAAGTGCACTGGGTCGTCCAAGTAATACTTTACGTGAGTAAGGGTCGATCCCACAGAGATTGTCGGCTTGAAGCAAGCTATGGTCATCCTGTAAATCTCAGTCAGGCGGATTCAAATGGTTATGAGGTGTTGATAACTAAAAGATAAATGAAACAGAAAATAAAATACAGTTACTTATGTAGTTCATTCGTAGGAATTTCAGATAAGCGTTTGGAGATGCTTTGTTGCCTCTAAACTTCTACTTTTCTATTGTCCTCATCCAATCATGCGTACTCTCTTCCATGGCAAGATATATGTCGATGGATCATCGTTGTCAATGGCTACCATCCGTCCTCTCAGTGAAAACATGTCCTCTACGGTTTCCTACATGGCTAATCAGCTGTCGGTTCTTGATCGTGTCGGAATAGAATACATTTATTCATTTGCACACTGTCACTGCACCCAACAGTCATGAGTTTGAAGCTCGTCACAGTCATCCCATCCCAGATCCTACTCAGAATACCACAGACAAGGTTTAGACTTTTTGGATCTCAAGAATGCTGCCAATTGATTCTAGCTTATACCACGAAGGTTCTAACGTCACGGATTCGAATGCTCTGTTGTCAAGAGAGGTGATTCAGATCCATGGATCAGAGACCAAAGAAAGTATACTTCAGCTATCATCCAATGACTACGTTGAATATCATGTAGACCGCTTTGTGGTTGTCAGGCACACGGATCTTGGCTAAGCGAGTAACGAAGATTGGGTGATTGTCACGGGTCACCCCTTGATTCTTACTTAACTGAATTAAGTACAAGAGTATATCTTGGAGGAGAAGTAGGCGTGAATTGAATAGAAAAATAATGATACTTGCATTAATACTCGAGAAACAGCAAAGCTCCTCACCTTAATCTGTGAGGTGTAGAAACTCCACCGTTGGAAAATACATAAGAGCAAGGTCAAGGCATGGCCGAATGGCCAGCCTCCCCAAATAGCATAATACATTCGAAATAGGGTTCAAAGACCTGATCAAAGGATCAAAAAGTGGTCCAAAGATGTGAATAAAATAGTAAAAAGTGCTATTTATACTAAACTAGTAAACTATGTTTACAGAAAATGAGTAGATAGTGCAGAAATCCACTTCCGGGGCCCACTTGGTGTGTGTTTGGGCTGAGCATTGAAGCTTTCACGTGTATAGGCTCTTCTTGAAGTTCAAACGCCAGTTTTGGTACTAGTTTGGGCGTTTAACTCCAACTTTGGTGCTAGTTCTGGCGTTTTAAGCCAAAAAAGGGGTCTCTAGTGGGCGTTTGGACGCCAGTTTGGGCCATCAAATCTCAGGCACAGTATGGACTATTATACATTGCTGGAAAGTCCAAGATGTCTACTTTCCAACGCAATTGAGAACGCGCCAGTTGGGTTTTGATAGCTCCAAAAAAATCACTTCGAGTGCAGGGAGGTCAGAATCCAACAGCATCTGCAGTCCTTTCTCAGCATCTGAATCAGATTTTTGCTCAGGTCCATCAATTTTAGCCAGAAAATACCTGAAATCACAGAAAAACAAAAAAACTCATAGTAAAGTCCAGAAATATGATTTTTGCATAAAAACTAATAAAAATATACTAAAAAATAACTAAAACATACTAGAAAATACCTAAAAACAATGCTAAAAAGCGTATAAATTATCCGCTCATCACATGCATAATTTGAAGTTTCCCCTCTTGTGTGTATTGATTTGAAAGCTCTTACCTATTAAATTCGTAGTACTTGTTTAATTTGTATGATGGTGTGAGTTGAACGTTACCTTAGTAATAGTGATCTGTTCAAGGTTTTATATAATTATTTGTTGTTATGTTCTGCTAAAGTTTATTGGTAGAATGGTAATTGTCCTATTCTATATGTGGCCTACTTAATGAAAGGATATTGATTATTTGAGTGATGAGGTGGCATTTGATGCTGCCCATTATAGCCATTTTTCAATAAGGAACATACATTGTAAATTTTGTGCATCTGTCTTGCGCATCTATCTTTTTTTTTTAATTATTGTACCCTTTAGTTTATATAATAGAATAGAGGACAGTTTGCATCACTCTTTCAAGAAATCAGAATGAATATATAAAAGAAATGAAACTATCTATAATTCTATATAGTCTTATGCTGGCTTGGATCGTGAGCTTCTGCATATAATGCTTGCCTTTTAAATTTTTTTGCCCCAACTGAAAGGCATCCCTAGAAACTAGAGCTATGATTTTATCACATTAAATGGTGCTAGATTTTGTACATAGCAACAAGTCAGAATTTCAATTGGCTCCCAATTTCTTTTAAGTAAATATAATATTTACTAATAAATGTAAACAAAATATATATAGTACAAACGAAATATATGTTTTAAAAAAACTTAAACATATTTTATTTACAAATATATATTATTAGTTTGCAGTGTTGCAAATATCGATTTGAATAAATACTATAATTATTTTATTTATTTAAAAAATCCAATTCAAATTGTTCTCTTAAGTAAAAACAAAATAAATATCTAGATTTAAGGAAATTCATTACCGTGAAGTAATTTCTGTTGTCTGAATTTTATTGATTTTTTTAAACTTTGTTTACAATATATATAATGATGTTATTAGGTTTTATTATAAGATATAAGTTTCAGGTGCAACAATATTAAATAAGTTTGAAGAAAACTTCTATATATTTTGTAAATAAAAAATTTCCCAAAATTTAAAAGAAATCTCAGGACGCTCGTTTAATCCTAAATATTTTCAAAATTTGATTGATTGCTTTAAACATTTTTACTGCAAATTAAAGGCTGTGTATTATTATTGTGATTGTCTTGTTCTGCATGCCAGTTACATCTTTCCAACATTAAAATGTCTATTTTCTTATTATTATCACTTTCTTCGTATGGCCCAATGTCCTTTTTCATCTCTTTTTCTTTATTCACAAATTCAATATGTGATAAACAAAATTCTAATTAATAGCCATATTTATACACTAAGAATTTTTTTGTTTTGCCGTTATCTCTTGAATGATTTAATTGCTGCACTACTGCTGCTGAGTCTTAAATCTGTTTGATTATATCAATTTAATTCTTGCTAAATGATGATTGTGCTGAATTCGTGGTTAAATGGTTGCATATGGCAATTACAATTTTTTGTCTGTAATTTTTACAGTTATTCGTGGTTAAGATTGAAGGTGGAAGTTTTTAGTTAAGGTCTTCCTAGTAGATTTTGTCAAAACGTTGATCGTGTGTTGGCAAGGTACAATGCATACTTTCATTCTTTTGATTTGTTAGTTTTGGCGTTGCAATTTAACTTATTATATTTGTCCTATAAATTCTATGTTTCTCTTTTTTTGTTTTACCTCAATGGGTTTCTATAGAATTACTTCTAAGACTAGGAACTATTTTCCAACCTAATTACAAGGCTTTAAAAGTCCTTTTCATTACCTATTCCCTTTATAGCGAATAACACCATTCCTTCTCTATTCTTGTTATCTTCACTTTGCGACCACTTATAAATTTTTCTCCTAAAAAATTTAATAATTATCATTAGGTTTTGTGATATGCCAAAGGATTGGATGGATCTACTGAGGTTAGGGGTGGCAAAGCGAGCCGACCCGCCCCATTCCGCTCCGGCCCGCATAGACCTGCTCCCAAAACGGGGCGGACCGGCCCGCCCCACTAACTAAAATGGGTTTAAAATGCTAGCCCGCCCCGCTTTATGGTGGATTGGCGGGTCGGCGGGCTAGCCCGCTTGACTTTTTTTTTGAAAAATAAAATTCATTAAAATTAACCAAAAAATAAAAATTAAAAAATTAAATACAAATAAAAAATAATTAAATTATAATATAATTTTTTCACTATTTTTTTTAATTTTTAACTTCAATAAAATTGTTCAAAATAATATTTGTCAATAGAATCATCTTTATTTTAAAAAATAAGTCACATAATTTGAACATATATACAAAATTGTAAAATAAAATAAATACAGTTAATAACTAAAAGAAGAATATAAACAAAAAATGAAAAAAAGTGTTTAAAAGTTCTATAATTATTAATTTTATAATAGTAACCACTCTTTTATTTAATAAAAAAAGGAAAAAAATATCTTTGGCCCGGCGGACCAGCCCGCCTCGCCCCGCCAAAACCCGCTAATTTGGTGGTGCGGGTTTGGCAGGTTTTTTTAATTTGGCGAACTCCAAATCCTAGCCCGACCCGCCTTTTTTAGCGGGTTTAGCGGATCGGCCCGACGGGTTCGACCCGTTTTGCCATCCCTAACTGAGGTATAGCGAAGAGTATATCAATGGTGTTATTAGTTTTTTAGACTTTGCATACTCCGAGGGAGAACCGGACGAATGACAAATTCAATATCCTTATAAGAGGTGTTGTAACATTAATTGGTATAGAAGAGATGCGCTATTTGACCATTTAATAGCCGACGGATTTGTTAAGGGATATAGAACATGGATTAATCATGGCGAATGGACAATCCCAATGGCAGTTGACGATGACACGGATGATGAAGAAGGTGCACCGATGACATTGAAAGACTATATAATGATGCATATGGAGATATATCTCATGCTAAGGGTGTTACTGTAGGTCAAAATGAAGAGGCTAAAAAGTTTTACAGTTTAATATATGGGGCAAGTCAAGAGTTATAACCGGGTTGCAAGAATTTTGTACATTATCTTTTACCATCCGACTGTACTTGTTAAAGTGTTTGCACGGTTGGAGCAATGCCTCCTTCACTTAATTTCTTGAGCTACTGAAAGAGGCAATGCCTGACATTAACATACCTTTATCTTTCAATAAGATAAAGGCTATGATAAGAAATTTAGGTCTAGATTATAAAAAAATTGATGCTTTTCCTAATGATTGCCTCCTGTATCGAAAAGAACTAAAGGATGAAAAACAATGTCGTGTGTGTGGATCTTCTCGATATACTGAAAATTCTAGTGATAATAGCAAGAACCAACCTGACAAGAAAGGTCGTCCTATTCCTGCAAAGATCTGAGATACTTTCCTATAATTCCAAGACTTTAGAGATTATTTTTGTGCTCAAAGACGGCAGCTAGTCTGAGGTGGCATGATGAGGAGAGCGTAAAAGATGGAACCTTAAAACATCATGCAATGGAAGAACGTTGATGAAATGGATGAAGAATTTGCAAAAGAATCTCGCAGTATTAGACTAGGCTTGTCAAGTGATGGGTTCAATCCATTTCGTAGCATGAACATTTCATGGAGCACGTGGCACGTGATGTTGATGCTATACAACTTGCCTCCATGGATGTGCATGAAACCCAAATATTGTATGCTTTCTTTGCTTATTCTTGGGCCACAATCACATGGTAAAGACATTGTTGTGTATCTACAACAATTGATAGAAGACTTGAAGTTGTTGTGGAAAATAGGGGTCGAAACCTACGATGCGTCAAAGAATGAGACCTTTCAAATGCGGGCAGCTCTTTTATGGACAATCAACAATTTTTCTGCTTATGCTATGTTGTCTGGGTGGAGTACAAAGGGAAAATTGGCTTGGTCTTGTTGCAACAAAAATACTTGTAGCTTACAACTAAAATATAGTCGGAAGACAGTTTATATAGACCATCGTGTTTTTACCCATGAATCATCCATGGAGAACCAATACAAGATCCTTCAATGGGAAGGAGGAATTAAGACCCCCTCCACCTGTTATAGAAGGAACTGAAATTTTTGAGATGCTACAAAATGTTGAGAATGTCTTTGGGAAGAAGCAAAGTACATCAAATAGTTTCCCATGGAATTAGATAAAAAGATCAATTTTCTTTGAATTGCCTTACTGGCACAAGAACCTACTGCGTCGCAACTGAGATGTCATGCATATAGAGAAGAACATATTTGACAGTGTAATTGGAGCTCTCTTGGATATCCCAGGTAAGACAAAGGACCATTTGAATGCTCAATATGACCTAAAAGATTTGGGTATCTGGACAAATCTTCAACCAAAAGAGGTGAATAATGGCAAGAGAAAAAAGTTGACAAAGGCATGCTTTTCTATGACTGCTGTAGAGAAGTCATTTTTTGTGGCATTTTGAAGACAACAAAGTTACCTGATGGTAGTGCTTCGAATATATCACGCTGTGTACATTTAGGAGAAAGAAACATTTCTGGGTATAAGACCCACGATGCTCACTTTATGCTTCACTATTTACTACCAATACCGATTAAAAGCATCCTTCCTGATCATGTGGCCATTCCATTGATTCGACTAAGTTTCTTTTTTTGCCGCTTATGCAAAAAGTTCATCACACTGGAAGAGAAAGATCTACTGGAGTTAGAGATTGTGGAAATATTATGCCACCTTGAGAGGATCTTTCCCCTTAGTTTTTTTGACATAATGGTTTATCTTCCCATTCATTTAGGAAATTAGGTGAGATTGGGAGGTCCGGTGCAGTTTCATTGGATGTATCCTCCAGAAAGGTACATGTGTACATTAAAGTCATATGTTCGCAACAAAAGTTGGCCCGAAGGTTCTATTGCAGAGGCATATCTGGCTGAAGAGTGCTTAACATTCTGCTCAAGATACTTGCATAGAGGTGTGCAAACAAGACTTAATAAGCAGCCTGGGAATTATGATGATCCTAACAAAGACGAAGTTGTGCCATCAAAGTTGTTTTCTAACAAAGGTCGTTCGTTAGGCATGGGAAATGGAAAACCAATTAATCTAGATGACATATCAATTGCTCAAGCCCATGTGTATGTATTACACAATTGGGAAGAAGTCACAGATTATGTTAGGTAACTTAATCAAACCTTTTTTTTATTCCGATAAAGTTCACCCATATTTTTTAGATCAAACCTAACTATTATTAATTATAGAGAGCATGAGGAAGAGGTTAAGAATCAGCGGGGAATGAAATGGAGAAAAGCAAAAGTTCACAACAAAATGTTCACGCAGTGGTTTCAAACTCGTGCGAGGGGTCCAAATGTGCCTTTTTGGCTAAAAGAATTATCTCGCGGTCCAAGCTCTATTGCAAGAAGATTTTCTGGATATGTAATTAATGGATACAGGTTTCACACTGTGGAACATGAAGTAAGGAGAAAAACACAAAATAGTGGTGTCACATTAACTGCTTTAACTTCAAGCTTTGCAAGTGCTAAAGATAAAAGTCCAATCCAGGACAATGTAGCTTATTATGGCAGGATTTTTGAGATAGTAGAGTTAGACTATTTTGGGTGTTTTAGGGTTGTCTTATTTTGGTGTGAGTGGTATGATGCTGGGAGAGATAAGTTTGGTCTTATATTTGTTCACTTCCATAAGAAATGCTTCTAGAATGAACCTTTCATACTAGCATCTCAAGCACATCAGTGTTTTTATGTTGAAGATCCATATGAACATAACAAATATTATGTTATGGAAAATGTCCCAAGAGACTTATTTAAAACAAGCGACGAATCTGAGTCTGAGGCCCGTCAAACACACTATAGTGAACAACACGAGCGTATAACGAGCCTTGCCATACCAGCTGATGATGGTGAACTTGTTTTGGAGAGGACTGATTTACGACCCATGGTTATTGAAACGATTCCCCAAGTGACTTCTGCCCAAGAATATGAGGCATACTTCATTGGAGATTCTAATTCTGATTAGTCATTCTAAGCAATTTATTGCTTAATATGTACATATGTATACTTAAGTTTTCTTCTTCATCTTTTTATTTGTAAGTAATACTTATTTTTTGTTATTTTTTCAGTCACTTACATTTTTCTTATATTGATTTTCATGGGTATATTGACTCTACTTAACTAATTTATTTGTGTAGGAATAAGGAATTTAATGATCTTAAAGCTACATCAAGTAAGAATTTTCTTAGACAATTTGAAGCTAAGAGACAAAGTATTGTAATTGAATGCAAGAAATATAAAATGGAAGCTACATCTGCTAATGACAAGGAGAAATCTGAGCAAAGGGTGGATGAACCAGAATGTCAATTGGAGATGCGTGCAACCAAAGGGCAGAAGAAATCCATGTCAAAGAAGCTGGGTTTTAGTCATTTGCAAAGCACATTCGATTCTATTAACAAAAGGACTAATTCCATGCCTACCACCTTGGAAGTACAGCCGGTAAGAACCACAATTAATCGAACCAGTTAATTAAGTGGTTATATTGTCCAAATTTGATTCCATAAAGTTAGAGTGAGAATTCGAGGTTTTAAACATCATTTTTGGACTTAGTTGATCTTTCCAATTCAGAAAATGTGTTTTTTGTGAAAAACCGTAAAAAATTGCGAATCGACTGTTGAACCGGTAAACCAGTTTAAGACTGCCTGGTGCTGTGCGAGAAAAGTGAAAATAGTCAAAAACCTTGGAAAAACAGTAGAAATGGAAAACCGGGCGTTAATTTTAAAGGTTTGGCCCGAAGTTAGGCCAAACGGGCTAAAACGCTAACGGGTTGAACTGGGCGCAAGTTGGGCCCAAATCCAACATATATAAAGGTTCATTTAATGAACCCTAACCTCATAAACACACACACTCTTCAGAAATTGAGAAGGGAGGAGAGGAAGAAGAAAACCTTAATCACCTCAATCTTCCCAAGCTTATATTTTAAGCTATAGAGTTCCGATTTACGTGCCGTCAGCGGCTACATATTCCTTGCAAAGAGCTCTACAAAACCCATCCAAGAAACTCTAGTGATAAGCTCGAAATCCTCCCAGTTCTTTTCTCCAAAGTTTTGGGTACCTAGGGTTTTGATTAAGTGAGTTTTTGTGATTCTTGGTATTTAGGTTCACTCTAATCCTTGCTTAGCTTTGGGTTTTGCCATCCAAATCTGTTGGGAAAGGTAAGGGGCTTTGAACTCTTGTGAACTTTTGATTTATGTTGAACTTGGAGCTACCTTGGTGGTTGGATTTTGGTTGAAAGCTCATTTGGTTCATATTGGGAATCAGCCAAGGTATGGTTTTGGTTTCGTCTATGTAGTATATAATATTCATGGACACTTAGGCTAGTGACCCATAGGATAGGAATGAAATTGAATGATTGATAAGTTGTTCGATGTTATTGCATAATGATGTTTGTTGAAATCTTGATTTCGAGTTGATATTAATGATTAATAGTGAAATGATGGGGATGAATGATTTGTGAAGTTGAGTAATGGATTATGTTGATAAATGTGATATTGGTGTTGATTGGTTGGTAATATAGTTTGTGAATTGTTAATGAAATTGGATATATGAGATATATTGAAGTTGATGTCATGGATGAGGAAGGGTGAAGGAAAACTGTGGAAAATTGGGGTATTATGATAGAAAGGGGTTGTTTTTTTTTTTATGAAAAGTGGAGTTTGGAATGGTTTGGTTTGGTTTTGGTTGTGTTTTACAAAGCAATTGTCAAAATTGTGATTTTGGGATAAAAGAGGAATTTCGGTGAACTTTGTTTGATCATAACTTTTGCCTCATTTTTCAAAATTGGTTGAGACTTACTTAGAATTAAAGATCTTTGAATATCCTTTAAATCGGTATAAAGTTTGTGAAATTTGGAATTTTGTAGAGGATGTTATGATCATTCAAAAATTGGTGTTGAGAATTGAGAATTCTGCAAAGTTACAAAATTCTGAGTTTTCTGGTATGTTCGCATGCACAGCCTTGTGCGTACGTACACTCTGCAAAAATGGTGACCTATGCGCACGCACAGATCCGTGTGTCCACACACACAAAGGCAGGGAGTCTGTTCGCAGTGCTGGCACAGTTTGTTCATGCGCACACCCATGGAAAATTTGCAACCTGTGCGCGCACACACGTTGGGAAGGCCAGCCTGTTGGGGTCGCTGACACGGGTTGTGCGAGTGCATAGACCCTTTTTGTTTCGACACCTGTGCCTACGCACACCCCTGTGGGTACGCACACCCCTGTGCGTACGCAAACTTTTAAAAAATTTCCTGGGCGTGCGTACGCACACCCCTGTGCAGACGCACATGCCTTGTTTCTCAAATTTTTGCCTTGTTTTCAACTATTTCACCTTCCCGACGAGGTTGTAAACTTCTATAACACCTTTTTAAGAGTTTTGGGCATATTTTTGGATACTCAAACATGGGAAATAATTTAACGGTTTTAGACCATATTAAATGGAAAAGTTAGCAAACGGAGTACTAGATTTTGTTGTATTGGGGAAGGCTTGATGACCTGTGATAAATGGTTGATGGATGAAAGGTGAATTAAGGAAACTGAAATGTGAAGGAACACTGGTTGAACAGAGTCGAGGATTCTGGAAGAAGTTATGGATCCATCTTTTACTAAAAATATTTTGAAAACCACTATATCACTTTTTCACTGAGATTAGGTTACGCTATGCGCCCGGTAGGGGCCTAGGTTGGATCCTGCCTGTCGAGGTAGCGGCGATGGCATAAGGGCGGTGGTTTGTCCCACTTGCGCTTAGATGTGAGGTCGGAGGCAATAGATCCCGCTCACATCCCTTTGGATCATTAAAGCGTGCAGGCGTAAAATCCTGGACAGTGATCCTGGCACTATATCTTGGGGGTTCCCACATCATAAATCTAAAGGGTAACATCTCCATGGAGATGTGTCGGGTTGGCAGTTGAACCGACAATGTGAAATCACAGCCAGTAGGGCAGGCATTCATGATATGCATTTTCTATCTGTTTGTATGCTTTGCCGACTTGATATGCAAAGTGTAATCAATCTGAGAATTAGAAGACGAAATGAGTTGCAGACGATCTAAACAGAAATTGGAAAATTGCTTGAAGAAACAAAATAGAAAGAAAACTTGGTTCAATTGTGAAATCTAAAAGAAAAATTGAAGATCTAAGAGGAGCAATGAGATTAGAACAAAGATCTAGATCTCAATTACACCCTTGATCAAACAAAGAAAAATTGCAGAAGAAATGTAAATGACACAGCAATTGAAATTCAGATCCAATTCCTCAATTCTCAGAATTATGCTGAAGAAGAACAAAGATGAATTTCAGATCAAGAATTGAAACAAAATTTATTCAATCTCAATCCAAAATTCAAAACAGAAAGTAGAAGTTTCCGAAGCAAGAACAATCAGAAAGAAAACTCAGATCTCAAACCTAATTCTCCAAAATCAAAATGAAAGCTAAAAGTGAAGTAAAAGAAAAAAAAGTCCTCTACAAATCAAACTAACTCCTATTTATACACTTTCTATTTTTTATTTTCGGAATTTGGAGTGGGCTATTCAAATTGGTGAAGAAGTGGATCCAAGATTGCTTTTGATTGAAAATGGACCCAGGGCCACCTCTAGTGGAGCGCTCAGTGAAGTTAAATAACGTTGCTCTCCCTTGCTTGTGTCGAGCTCTTCGAACCAGGCCTCATACATAGCGCTCAGTTTGGTAAGGCAACGTAGCGCTACTCTGTGCGCATGCCTTAGTGAGCTTGGACCTCTCTTCGAACCTTGCTGGCTTCATTTTGGGAGTTCCCTTGTAATGTAGTGCTCATTCTATGCCTTGTGTGCATGGTTTCGATTCCTGGCTACCCTATTCATGAGTGTCCGCTTTGTTTTTATTTTTGTGGGAGCCCAAAAAAGGTAAGAGAGTTAACGTAGCGCTCTATACAATTTGAACACTGGCCTTGTTTATTTGGCATTCCTTGTAGCGCTCCGTTTGGACAATCAACGTAGCGCCCTTGGCCTTGTGCCTTGGTGTTGGGCGCTTGGTGTTGGGCGCTCCTTGCTAGCGCTTAATTAGAGAGTGTTGTGCTCGATTAGAGAGCGCTATGCTTGGCCTTGGTTGGCCTTTGTGAACGCTGACCCTTGCTCCTTTAGATGATCGCGACGCTTTTATGTCATGGGTCACGCTTTTCAAAGCATGGCCTAAAGTCCAAAGCGTGCTCTAAGATTCCTTTTTCCTTTTTTTCATCATTTTTTCACCTACAAGTAATCAAAACAACAAATCAAAGCATCACCAAATTCACAAGGTTTATAAATCATTCAAAAACCAACTAATTCTAGCTTAAACCTTATGATTTTGTGTCAAATAAAAGATGGTTGATTGATTCAACATAGTCATGAAAATCTACTTCAAATTACTTACTTATAGTGCAAGAAAGTGCATAAGACCTAATGAAACAAGTGATAAATGCTTGAAAAGCTAGCATAAGATGACTTGTCATCATAATACCAAACTTAAATCTTGCTTGTCCCCAAGCAAGCACTAAACATAAGAAGAAATGAAATGAAACAGTGAAGCATGCATGTCCTTATTTAGCAGATAATTGAACTTGGTTCATAGGGTTTTATGTGGACAAATGTAGCTCACTTATTCCTTACTGATAGATATGCAATGTCCCTTTGATGGTTCACTAGAGTTGCTGCTGTAATGCCTTGCTTTTGATTGATCCCTGTTAGCTTTTTCTTTCTTTTGCTTTAGACAGCTTATTTCTTAATGAAAGCTTGGTGGCAAGTGTTCTAGTAGCCCTTTGGCTTAATTTTTGCTCACACTAATTCACTACAGACACATGCCTCACAATTTCTTCCTAGAAACATTGATGCCCAGCATCTCTTTAGATCACTATATGCTTTGTAACTAGGTTGCTCTTGATAATGGACTTTCAGTTGGCAATCCCAGATTAGTTAATCCAAGTGGCCACGTTTTAAAATACTCCTCAGAACCTAATTGTCGAAGCATATCCTAGTACAAGAGCACTACAGGCATATGTCCTAAGGTCCAAGCTATTGGTGTCTAGCCTTATTGTTTGTTTCTTTGCCAATTCTTGGCATTTCTTTTTCTTTTTCTTCTTATTTTGCTTCTTTCTTAAAGGATGCTCATTAATAAAAGACTTTATTGCAGCAACCTAACTCACACTTCAAAGAACATTTTATTATGCAGCATTTATTATTTTGCTAATCATTAAATTAAGCAAGTACCACCACTGAATTCTCATTCTAATTTCTACAACATTGGACAATCACTTTCTGTATCAAACAATTTTCTTTTATTTATGCAGAAGGGAACGAAATAGAATTCAAGCTAAAGAGTGACAACAAGCACAATGCAGGCTAGCATTTTTGGTAAACATCTTCACTTACACCTAGTTGAACACCTCAGCAAGACATATAGGAATCCCCAAGTTAAAATACTTCAAAGTAACAAGGATTAAGTGTCAATACAACCTGTTCGGAATGTATTCATACTCTGGGTCGAGCTGACCGACCCGGGATTATTAGCGACAAGGCGACCGACCTCTTCAGGTCAGACTATCCGACCTCTTCTCAAAGAGCTTGGCCAAATCACCAGGAAAGCCCAAAAAGGGCTCAAATGAAGGACCGTACCCCAAAACCTAAGGCAGCCCAAGCCTATAGAGAGAAGGGCGCTTCCCTTGAAGATAACATGACCTCACTTGAAAGATAAAGATAAGATAAGATAAATAACTTATCTTATCTAAGAAGGTCGCTCTACACCATTATAAATACACTAGAGCACCTAGGTATAACTCATACTCTGATTCTACTAAAAACATGCTTAATACCCTTGCTAACTTAAGCATCAGAGTCCCTTGCAGGTACCACCACCCTCCAATGACAAAGGATCAGCACCACCACCAGGTCCAACAAGTCAGACACAACAGCTTCTACCAGTACAGAAGATCTCATCCGAGATTGATCTACAGTTTTAGGTAACCCTCGAAACATTAGTGCCGTTGCCGGGGAATCTGAAAGCCATCCCACCACCATGGCGGACGACCATGACAACTGATGACAAGTCATCTTAGCCTAGTTTTACTAGTCTCTTTCTTTTGTTTTCAATTAAATTATACACTTTCTTGAGGCCTAAGCAAGCTAATTTGGGTAGATTTTCATGCTTCCTTTGATTGAATCAACCATAGATAAATTCATGCTTTTTCATGAGATTTGATGCCATAATGGTTGCATATTAGGACAGAATGAACATCTCATGATTTTGAGCATAGCTTTGATGTGTTTGGTTGGTTAATGATAGGTGAAGAAAGTTCGGAGAAAGGTTGAAGTAAGAAGGAATGGCTAGAAGCTAAGAGAGGACAGTGAAACAAATGAAATTGAACCAGGAAGTATAAAGTTGGACTTGAAGTTAGCCCTCAAACTTTAGCACAAACTTTTGGGTGAAAAGTTAGCCTCAAAGTTAGCCCCCTAACTTGAAGGCTAACGTGAGAATTGAAAATTTCACCCAGGGCTAGCCAACGTTTGCGCCAACGTTAGCCCCCTAACTTGGAGGCTAACGTTGGCATGAAAATTTGCTCCAGGGCTAGCCAACGTTTGCGCCAACGTTAGCCCCCTAACTTGGAGGCTAACGTTGGCATGAAAAATTCACCCAGGGTAGCCAACGTTTGCGCCAACGTTAGCCCCCTAACATGGAGGCTAACGTTGGCATGAAAAATTTACTCCAGGGCTAGCTAACGTTGGCGCCATTGGTGCATAAGGAAGGGCCAACGTTGGAGCTCAAGTTAGACCCCTAACTTTGGCACCAACGTTGGCATCAGTAAATAGGGCTATCTGATATGAAAAGTTTGAGCAGAAGTTAGACCCCTAACGTTGGCTCAAACTTTTACTCCAACTTCTATAAAAATCCAATCCGATTCAATTGGTTCACTTCGGTTCCTCTCCAAACTCCAAGAGCAATCAACCAAGGCCTCTTTCAACCCAATTCCACCAAGAGCAAAGGCCCAACTCAAGGCTTGAAGATCATTTGAAGAAAGTGTATAAATAGGCTAGAATTCAAGTTATTCGGGAGCTTCTTTTTCTGATTTTTTTCATAGAGCTTTCCTTTTGTTTTAGTTACGGAGTGATCTTTAGTTTCTTAGTTTGGGGAAGGAGAATTCCATTCTCTTCCTCTTAGTTTGATTGCTTTCAATTTCAATTACAACTGTCTTGGATCTTGGGTTGGAGAATTGAAGGAATTCTGTTTCAATCTCATCCTTGGATCTCTCTCTTTCTTTACTGTTTAATTGAATTTAACTTTCTGATAATTGCTCTCATCTAATTTCTTTGCAATTTACATTTCCCTTGCAATTGTTCTTGTTGGATCTAGGAAGGCATTGAGATCTAGACTTGGTTTTCTAGTCTCTGGGTCCTGAGATCTAAATTCCAACTTTACATTCTGTTTAATGCTTTCCATGCTCATTTACTTTTCTGTTTATGATCCAGTTTGATCTAAATCATTCTCTACTTCTCTGCTTGTTGCACTTTTACTTTTCCTTGTTTAATTTCTGCAAATCCAATTCCCAATCCCCTTTACAATTCAAGTCATTTACATTTCTTGCAATTTAAGATTCCGCAATTTACATTTCTTGCATTCTACGTTTCTGTCATTTAATTTCTTGTTCCTTAAGACTCAGCACTTTAACTTCTGTTCTCTTTAAATTCATGCCAATTACCCATTTCCTTTACTTTCTATGCAATTTAAATTCTGCAAATCACAAATCACTCAACCAAATCTTGATTCGCTTGACTAAATCAACCACTAAACTAAGATTGCTCAATCCTTCAATCCCTGTGGGATCGACCTCACTCCCGTGAGTTTTTATTACTTGATGCGACCCGGTGCACTTGCCGGTTAGATTTGTGTAATTTGGGAGAAATTTATTTTTCCACCAAAATATCTCATCAAGTTTTTTGGCGCCGTTGCCGGGGATTGATTAGATTGACAATGATTAAGTGAGGTGGTAATTTAGATCAAGCACTTTTTCTTAATTTTTGATTAACCCACTAACTGTTTGATTTTTTGCTTAAACTAACTAAAACTTCAATTTAGCAGTAGATTGAAGTACCACTGGTGTGTGCGTTTCTTATGTTATGCTTGTATGTCAGGTACAAGAAGAAACACACTAAATTTTCATGAACAAGATGAAAGAACTCTCAGGAGGTTAAGGAGAGCTGAAAGAGGGAAGAATATTGTTGGAGAAGAGGAATCAGACGAAGAATTTCAAGAGATGGAGGAACATTCAACCAATCCACCTGGTGGAGCAGACAACAACAATGATAACCCACCCCAGAGGAGAGTTTTGGCTTCCTATACCTTTGCCAATCCTAGACATTATGGAAGCAGAATCTTGGCTCCAAATGTCAATGCAAACAATTTTGAACTTAAGCCGCAACTCATCACTTTGGTTCAGAACAATTGCTCTTTTGGTGGAGGTTCACTTGAGGACCCGCACCAACACTTATCCACCTTCTTGAGGATATGCAACACTGTCAAAACTAATGGTGTGCCTCCTGACAGTTACAAACTGATGCTATTCCCATTCTCTCTCAGGGACAAGGCCACTCAATGGTTGGAGTCATTTCCAAGGGACAGCATCAACAACTGGGATGATTTGGTAACCAAGTTCCTTGCCAAGTTTTATCCACCCCAGAGAATTATAAGGTTGAAGGCTGAGGTACAAACATTCACACAAATGGAGGCTGAACCTATTTATGAGGCGTGGGAGAGGTACAAAGCTCTAGTCAGAAAATGCCCCCTGCCATGTTTAATGAATGGGAGAAGCTGCAAAACTTCTATGAAGGCTTAACATTGAAATCCCAGGAAGCTTTGGATCATTCGGCTGGAGGTTCCTTGCAACTCATGAAAACTGCAGAGGAGGCTCAAGAACTTATTGATATGGTGGCTAACAACCAATATTTCTTTGCTCATCAAAGAAGCCGCCAACCATCACAAAGAAGAGGAGTAATGGAGCTAGAAGGAGTGGATTCAATCCTGGCTCAAAACAAATTAATGCAGCAGCAAATTCAACAACAATTTGAGCAAATGACCAAGAGGATTGATGGCCTCCAAGTTGCAGCAGTTAACACTAGCCAACCATCAACCACATGGGGGCAAAATGAAGAAACTCAAGAGGAGCAACAGCAGGAACAAGTCCAGTACATGCATTCAAGTCCAAATGAATTCTATGGTGATACTTACAACCCCTCATGGAAGAATCACCCCAACCTCAGATGGGGAGACACTCACAACCAAAACCAACAACCATGGCAGAGGAACTCAAACCAAAACAACCCAAGAAACAATCAAAATTTCAACCAGCAGCAAACAAACCAAAATACTTATAGAAAACCTCAAAATAACTACCCCAATCCCAACCAGTACCAACCCACTAACCAACCTACCAACCAAAATGCTTATCATCCACCACCCACAGCTCATAACCCACCACAAGCACCACCTGAACCCCAAAGACTCACCAACTTGGAGACCATGATAGAAAAAATGATGAAACTCCAGAAAATAACAAACAAAAACCATGAGGCCTCCATAAAGAGCCTAGAAAGGCAAATCAGACAAATCTCCAAGCAAATTTCTGTTGAGAGACTTTCAAGCTCACTGCCTAGTGACACAATCCCAAATCCCAAGGAGGAATGCAAGGCAATACAATTAAGGAGTGGGAGAACATTGATGAGCAACAATGACAATACAAAGAAGCAAACAGAGAGCATCAAAGAACCAACAGAGGATAAGAAGCAAACAAAAGCAGATCAAGCTAAGGAGCAAGTTGTGGTGTGATGAGCGGATAATTTATACGCTTTTTGGCATTGTTTTTATATAGTTTTTAGTAAGTTTAAGCTACTTTTAGGGATGTTTTCACTAGTTTTGATGTTAAATTCACATTTCTGGACTTTACTATGAGTTTGTGTGTTTTTCTGTGATTTCAGGTAAATTCTGACTGAAATTGAGGGATTTGAGCAAAACTCTGAAGAAGGCTAACAAAAGGACTGCTGATGCTGTTGGATTCTGACCTCCCTGCACTCGAAATGGATTTTCTGGAGCTACAGAACTCCAATTGGCGCGCTCTCAACGGCGTTGGAAAGTAGACATCCAGAGCTTTCCAGCAATATATAATAGTCCATACGTTATTCGAAGAATGACGACGTAACTTGGCGTTGAACGCCTAGTACACGCTGCTGTCTGGAGTAAAACGCCAGAAAAACGTCATGATCCAGAGTTGAACGCCCAAAACACGTCATAACCTGATGTTTGACGCCAAGATATGCCTTAGCACGTGAATTCATCAAGCTCAGCCCAAGCACACACCAAGTGGGCCCCGGAAGTGGATTTATGCATCAATTACTTACTCATGTAAACCCTAGTAGCTAGTCTAGTATATATAGGACATTTATCTATTGTATTAGACATCTTTGATCTCAGTTTTGTTTTATTCTTCATCTTAGGGATCATTGATCACGTTAGAGAGGGCTGGCCATTCGGCCATGCCTGAACTCTTTGCTTATGTATTTTCAACGGTGGAGTTTCTGCACACCATAGATTAAGGGTGTGGAGCTCTGCTGCACCTCAAGTATTAATGAAATTCTATCTTCTTTTATTCAATTCTCTCTTATTCTTATTCCAAGATATTCATTCGTACCCAAGAACATGATGAATGTGATGAGTCAGATTACCCTCATTATCATTCTCACTTATGAATGCGCGTGATTGACAACCATGTCCGTTCTACATGCAACAGAGCTTGAATGCGTATCTCTTAGATTCCCCAACAGAATCTTCGTGGTATAAGTTAGATAGTTGGCGGCATTCATCTGGATCCGGAAAGTCCAACCTTGTCTGTGGTGTTCCGAGTAGGATCCTGGGAGTCCGGAAAGTCCAACCTTGTCTGTGGTGTTCCGAGTAGGATTCCGATCATGAATGACCGTGACGTGCTTCAAACTTTAACCTGCTGGGCGTTGGTGACAGACGCAAAAGAGGGATTCTATTCCAGTAGGAGCGGGAACCAACCGGTGATTAGCCGTACTGTGACAGAGTGCGTTAGCATAGTTTTCACTGCGAGGATGGGATGTAGCTATCAGCCATGGGTGATGCCTCCAGACTGGTTAGCTGTGCGAGTGACAGCCGCACAGGTTATTTCCCCGTGAGGAATGAAAGTAGCCACAGTTGATGGTGAACCCCTATACAAAGCTTGCCATGGAAAGGAGTAAGAAAGATTGAGTAGAAGGAGTAGGAGAGCAGGCATCCTTGAGCCATGCAGCAGCTGTATATACTTAAAAGATACCTCTACTAATGAATCTGCATAAGTATTTCTATCCCTTTTATTATTTATTTCTTTTTATTATTCCTATCCTCAAACCCATAAATAATGTTTAATTTTCCTGACTGAGATTTGCAAGGTGACCATAGCTTGCTTCATACCAACAATCTCTGTGGATTCGACCCTTACTCACGTAAGGTTATTACTTGGACGACCCAGTACACTTGCTGGTTAGTTGAACGAGATTGTGAAGAAAATAAACAATGCCCTCAGAGTATACATCTTTTATAAATCCAATTACAAGAAAAAAGGGAATCACAATTTCGTCCACCAAGTTTTTGGCGCCGTTGCCGGGGATTGTTCGTGTATGGACAACTGACGGTTCATCTTGTTGCTCAGATTAGGTAATTTTCTTTTCAAAAATCTTTTTCAAATTTTTTCTTTTATTTTTCGTTTTTCCAAAAATGTTTTTCGAAAAAAAAATCAATAAAAATACAAAAAAAATTAGAAAATCATAAAAATCAAAAATATTTTGTGTTTCTTGTTTGAGTCTTGTGTTAATTTTTAAGTTTGGTGTCAAGTGCATGCTTTTAAAATTTTTCTTGCATTGTTTTCGAAAATTCATGCATTCATAGTGTTCTTCATGATCTTCAAGTTGTTCTTGACAAGTCCTCTTGTTTGATCTTGATGATTTCTTGTTTTGTGTCTTTTGTTGTTTTTCATGTGCATTTTTGCATTCATAATTTTCATGCATTAAAGATTTCTAAGTTTGGTGTCTTGCATGTTTTCTTTGCATCAAAAATTTTCAAAATTATGTTCTTGATGTTCATCATGATCTTCATAGTGTTCTTGGTGTTCATCTTGACATTCATAGCATTCTTGCATGCATCTTGTGTCTTGATCCAAAATTTTCATGTTTTGGGTCATTTTTGTGTTTTTCATTCAATATTTAAAAATCAAAAATATCTTTTCCTTATTTTCCTCTAAAATTTCGAAATTTTGGGTTGACTTGGTCAAAAATTTTTTAAAAAAAAAAATTAGTTGTTTCTTACAAGTCAAGTCAAAATTTCAATTTTAAAAATCTTATCTTTTCAAAATCTTTTTCAAAAATCATATCTTTTTCATTTTTTCTATATAATTTTCGAAAATTTCAAAAATATTTTTCAAAATATTTTCAAAATCTTTTTCTTATCTTTTTATCAAATTTTCGAAAATTAGCTAACAATTAATGTGATTGGTTCAAAAATTTGAAGTTTGTTACTTTCTTGTTAAGAAAGGTTCAATCTTTAAATTCTAGAATCTTATCTTGTAGTTTCTTGTTAGTTAAGTAATTTTTAAAATTAAATTTTTTTTTTCAAATATCTTTTTCAAATATATCTTTTTATCTTTTATCTTATCTTTTTTAAAAATTTTATCTTTTTCAAAATTTGATTTCAAAATATCTTATCTAACCCCCTATCTTCTTATCTTTTTCAAAATTTGATTTCAAATCTTTTTCAATCAACTAACTAACTCCTTGTTTGTTTCTTATCTTTTTCAAAACCACCTAACTACTTTTCCTTCTCTAAATTTTCGAAAATTCTCCCCCTCTTTTTCAAAAATTCTTTTTAATTGTTTTAAATTCTAATTTTAATCTCATCTCATCTTTAATTTTCGAAAATCACTAACCATTTTTTCAAAATTATTTTCGAAAATTTCTTTCTCTTCTCTTATTCTATTTAATTATTTAACTACTAACACTTCTCTTCACCTCTCTTCATCCGAATTCTTCTTCATCCTTCTTCATTCTTCTACCTCTTTCTTCTTCTACTAACCTGAGGGAATCTCTATACTGTGACATAGAGGATTCCTTTTTCTTTTCTTGTTTTCTTCTCTTTCTTATGAGCAGGAACAAGGAAAAGGGCACTCTTGTTGAAGTTGATCCAGAACCTGAAAGGACTCTGAAGAGAAAATTAAGAGAAGCTAAATCACAACAATCCAGAAGCAACCTTTCAGAAATTTTCGAACAAGAGAAGGAGATGGCCGAAAATAATAATAATAATAATAATGCAAGGAGAATGCTTGGTGACTTCACAAAGCCAACATCCAAATTTGATGGAAGAAGCATCTCCATTCCTGCCATTGGAGCCAATAACTTTGAGCTTAAGCCTCAACTAGTTGCTTTGATGCAACAAAACTGCAAGTTTTATGGACTTCCATCTGAAGATCCTTATCAGTTCTTAACTGAATTCTTGCAAGTCTGTGATACTGTAAAGACGAATGGAGTTGATCCTGAAGTCTACAGACTCATGCTTTTCCCTTTTGCTGTAAGAGACAGAGCTAGAATATGGTTGGATTCACAACCTAAGGATAGCCTGGACTCCTGGGATAAGCTGGTCACTGCCTTCTTGGATAAATTCTTTCCTCCTCAAAAGCTGAGCAAGCTGAGAGTGGATGTTCAAACCTTCAAACAAAAAGATGGTGAATCCCTCTATGAAGCTTGGGAGAGATACAAGTAGCTGACCAAGAGATGTCCATCTGACATGTTTTCAGAATGGACCCTATTAGATATGTTCTATTATGGTCTCTCTGAATTTTCGAAAATGTCACTGGACCATTCTGCAGGTGGATCTATTCACCTGAAGAAAACGCCTGAAGAGGCTCAAGAACTCATTGACATGGTTGCTAACAACCAGTTCATGTATACCTCTGAGAGGAATTCCGTGAATAATGGGGTACCTCAGAAGAAAGGAGTTCTTGAAATTGATGCTCTGAATGCCATATTGGCTCAGAACAAAGTGTTGACTCAACAGGTCAACATGATCTCTCAAAATCTGAATGGATTGCAACATGCATCCAACAGTACTAGAGAGGCAGCTTCTGAAGAAGCTTATGATCCTGAGAACCCTGCCATGGCAGAGGTTAATTATCTGGGTGAACCATATGGAAATACCAATAACCCATCATGGAGAAATCATCCAAATTTCTCCTGGAAGGATCAACAAAAACCTCAACAAGGTTTTAACAATGGTGGACGCAATAGGCTGAATAATAGTAAGCCATATCCATCATCTTCTCAGCAACAGACAGAGAACTCTGAACAAAATAATTCTAATTTAGCCAATATAGTCTCTGATCTGTCAAAAGCCACTTTCAGTTTCATGAATGAAACAAGATCCTCCATTAGAAATTTGGAGGCACAAGTAGGCCAGCTGAGTAAGAAAGTTATTGAAACTCCTCCCAGTATTCTCCCAAGTAATACAGAAGAGAATCCAAAAGGAGAGTGCAAAGCCATTGACTTAGTCAACATGGCCGAATGCATCAAGGAGGAGGAGGACGAAAATCCTAGTGAGAAAAACCTCCTGGGACGTTCCTCAAGCAAGAAGGAGTTTCCTATTAAGGATCCTGAGGAATCTGAGGCTCATACAGAGACCATAGAGATTCCACTAAATCTCCTTCTGCCATTCATGAGCTCTGACTATTATTCATCCTCTGAAGAGGATGAAGATGTGACTGGAGAGCAAGTTGCTCAATATCTAGGAGCTATCATGAAGCTGAATGCCAAGCTGTTTGGTAATGAGACTTGGGAAAGTGAACCTCCCTTGCTCATTCGTGATTTGGATACTTGGATTCAGGAAACTCTACCTCAAAAGAGACAAGATCCTGGCAAGTTCTTGATACCTTGCACCATTGGCACCATGAGCTTTGAAAAAGCTCTGTGTGATCTTGGGTCAGGGATAAACCTTATGCCACTCTCTGTAATGGAGAAGCTAGGGATCATTGAGGTACAACCTGCCTTGTTCTCATTACAATTGGCAGACAAGTCAGTGAGACAAGCTCATGGGATAGTAGAGGACGTGCTTATAAAAGTTGAAGACTTTTACATCCCTGCTGATTTTCTAATCCTAGATACTAGGAAGGAAGATGATGAATGCATCATCCTAGGAAGACCTTTCCTAGCCACAGCAGAAGCTGTGATAGATGTCAACAGAGGAGAGTTAGTCCTTCAATTGAATGAAGAATACCTTGTGTTTCAAGCACATGGCAATCCCTCTGTGACAAAAGAGAGTAAGCATGAAGAGCTTCTCTCAGTTCAAGGTCAAGAAGAGCCCACACAGTCAAACTCTACGTTTGGTGTTGTGAAGCCACAACCAAACTCTAAGTTTGGTGTTCAAGCCCCATCTCCAAACTCTAAGTTTGGTGTTGGGACTAGACAACATTGACTTGATTGCTCTTTGGCTCCATGAGAGCCACTGTCAAGCTATTGACATTAAAGAAGCGCTTGTTGGGAGGCAACCCAATTTTATTTATCTAATTTTATTTTATTTTGTTTCTTTGTTATTTTTATGTTTAATTAGGTACATGATCATGAGGAGTCACGAAAAAATAAAAAAAATTAAAAAACAGAGTCAAAAACAGAAGAAAAAAATTTTCACCCTGGAGGACGCACGGGCCGGCATTCAGCGCCCAGAAGATGCATCTGGCGGGCGTTCAACGCCAGAACAGAGCATCTTCCTGGCGCTGAACGCCCAAAACAAGCAACATCCTGGCGTTTAACGCCAGGATGCGCACGCAGAGGACAATCTGGCGCTGAACGCCAGAAACAAGCTTGAAACTGGCGTTCAACGCCAGAATCAAGCATCACATGGGCGTTTAACGCCCAGAACATGCACCAATGGGCGTTTGAACGCCAGAATGGTGCATGAAGGCAATTTACACGCCTATAGGGTGAAGGAATGGTATTTCTTTTCACCTCAGGACCTGTGGACCCCACAGGATCCCCACCTCAGGACCTGTGGACCCCACAGGATCCCCACCTACCTTTTCTTTTAATCCTATTCACACTCTCCTAATCCAAATCTCATTTTCTTCCCAAAAACCTTCACCAATCACATCAATTTCTCTTCCCAATTACCCCATGCACCATTCACATCAACCTCCTCTTCCCCATAAACCCCACCTACCTCCATTACATTCAAATTCAATTTCCCACCCATTCCCACCCAAAATGGCCGAAACCTAACCCTCCCCCCCACCCTATAAATACCTCTCCTTTCTTCTTCATTTTCACACAACACTACCCACTATTCTCTCACATAGCCGAACCCACTTCTCTCCCTCTCTTCCAAATTCTCTTCTTCTTCTTCTTCTACTCTTCTTTTCTTTTTGCTCGAGGACGAGCAAATTTTAAGTTTGGTGTGGTAAAAAGCCTAGCTTTTTATTTTTCATTCACCATCAATGGCACCCAAGACCGGAGTTTCCTCAAGAAAAGGAAAAGGGAAGGCAAAAGCTTCCACTTCCGAATCATGGGAAAAGGAGAGATTCATCTCCAAGAGCCACCAAGACCACTTTTATGATGTTGTGGCAAAGAAGAAGGTGATCCCTGAGGTCCCCTTCAAGCTCAAAAAGAATGAGTATCCGGAAATCCGACATGAGATCCAAAGAAGAGGGTGGGAAGTCATCACCAACCCTATGCAACAAGTTGGATTACTGATGGTTCAAGAGTTCTATGCTAATGCATGGATCACAAGGAACCATGATCAAAGTATGAACCCGAATCCTAAGAACTATCTCACAATGGTTCGGGGGAAATACTTAGATTTCAGTCCGGAAAATGTGAGATTGGCGTTTCATCTACCCATGATGCAAGGTGATGAACGCCCCTACACAAGGAGGGTCAACTTCAACCAAAGGTTGGACCAAGTCCTAATGGACATTTGTGTGGAAGGCGCCCAATGGAGAGTAGACTCCAAAGGCAAACCGGTCCAACTAAGAAGACTGGACCTCACGCCTGTAGCTAGAGGATGGTTGGAGTTCATCCAAAGATCCATCATCCCTACAAGCAACCGATCTGAAGTTACTGTGGATCGGGCAATCATGATCCATAGCATCATGATTGGAGAGGAGGTAGAGGTTCATGAAGTCATAGCCAATGAACTCTACAAAATAGCTGACAAGCCTTCATACATGGCACGGCTAGCCTTCCCCCACCTCATATGCCATTTATGCTACTCAGCTGGAGTTATCATAGATGGAGATGTCTCCATTGAAGAAGACAAGCCCATCACCAAGAAAAGGATGGAGCAAACAAGGGAAGTCCCTCACGGCCCCCAAGGAGAACATGAGGAAGTTCATCAACAAATGCCTCATGGAATGCACTTTCCTCCCAACAATTATTGGGAGCAACTCAGTACCTCCTTAGAAGACTTGAGCCATAATGTGGAACAACTAAGGGTGGAACACCATGAACACGCCCTCACTCTTCAAGAAATAAGAGAAGATCAAAGAGCTATGAGGGAGGAGCAACAAAGGCAAGGAAGGGACATAGAAGAGTTAAAGAACATCATTGGTCCTTCAAGAAGAAGACGCCACTAAGAGGTGGATTCATTCCTTGTTCTTTATTTTCTTTCTGTTTTCGGTTTTTAAGTGTTATGTTTATCTATGTTTTTGTGTTTCTACTTCATGATCATTAGTGTGTAAACCATGCCTTAAAGCTATGAATAAAATCCATTAGTCTTTCACCTCTCTTAAAAGAAAAATGTTTTAATTCAAAAGAACAAGAAGTACATAATTTTCGAAATTATTAGTGAATTTGATTTAATTATATTGATGTGGTGGCAATAATTTTTGTTTTCTGAATGAATGAATGAACAGTGCATATTTTTGATCTTGTTGTCTATGAGTGTTAAAATTGTTGGCTCTTGAAAGAATGATGAACAAAGAGAAATGTTATTGATGATCTGAAAAACATCATGAAATTGATTCTTGAAGCAAGAAAAAGCAGTGAAAAAAAAAAAGTGGCGAAAAAAAAAAAATAGAAAGAAAAAGCAAGCAGAAAAAGCCAATAGCCCTTAAAACCAAAAGGCAAGGGTAGCAAGGATCCAAGGCTTTGAGCATCAATGGATAGGAGGGCCCAAGGAAATAAAATCCAGGCCTAAGCGGCTAAATCAAGCTGTCCCTAACCATGTGCTTGTGTCATGAAGGTCCAAGTGAAAAGCTTGAGACTGAGTGGTTAAAGTCGTGATCCAAAGCAAAAGAGTGTGCTTAAGAGCTCTGGACACCACTAACTGGGGACTTTAGCAAAGCTGAGTCACAATCTGAAAAGGTTCACCCAGTTATGTGTCTGTGGCATTTGTGTATCCGGTGGTAATACTGGAAGACAAAGTGCTTAGGGCCACAGCCAAGACTCATAAGTAGCTGTGTTCAAGAATCAACATGCTTAACTAAGAAAGTCAATAACACTATCTGAAATTCTAAGTTCCTAGAGAAGCCAATCACTCTAAACTTCAAAGGAAAAAGTGAGATGCCAAAACTGTTCAGAAGCAAAAAGCTACAAGTCCCGCTCATCTAATTAAATTAATATTCATTGATATTTTGGACTTTATAGTATATTCTCTTCTTTTTATCCTATTTGATTTTCAGTTGCTTGGGGACAAGCAACAATTTAAGTTTGGTGTTGTGATGAGCGGATAATTTATACGCTTTTTGGCATTGTTTTTATATAGTTTTTAGTAAGTTTAAGCTACTTTTAGGGATGTTTTCACTAGTTTTGATGTTAAATTCACATTTCTGGACTTTACTATGAGTTTGTGTGTTTTTCTGTGATTTCAGGTAAATTCTGACTGAAATTGAGGGATTTGAGCAAAACTCTGAAGAAGGCTAACAAAAGGACTGCTGATGCTGTTGGATTCTGACCTCCCTGCACTCGAAATGGATTTTCTGGAGCTACAGAACTCCAATTGGCGCGCTCTCAACGGCGTTGGAAAGTAGACATCCAGAGCTTTCCAGCAATATATAATAGTCTATACTTTATTCGAAGAATGACGACGTAACTTGGCGTTGAACGCCTAGTACACGCTGCTGTCTGGAGTAAAACGCCAGAAAAACGTCATGATCCAGAGTTGAACGCCCAAAACACGTCATAACCTGATGTTTGACGCCAAGATATGCCTTAGCACGTGAATTCATCAAGCTCAGCCCAAGCACACACCAAGTGGGCCCCGGAAGTGGATTTATGCATCAATTACTTACTCATGTAAACCCTAGTAGCTAGTCTAGTATATATAGGACATTTATCTATTGTATTAGACATCTTTGATCTCAGTTTTGTTTTATTCTTCATCTTAGGGGATCATTGATCACGTTAGAGAGGGCTGGCCATTCGGCCATGCCTGAACTCTTTGCTTATGTATTTTCAACGGTGGAGTTTCTGCACACCATAGATTAAGGGTGTGGAGCTCTGCTGCACCTCAAGTATTAATGAAATTCTATCTTCTTTTATTCAATTCTCTCTTATTCTTATTCCAAGATATTCATTCGTACCCAAGAACATGATGAATGTGATAAGTCAGATTACCCTCATTATCATTCTCACTTATGAATGCGCGTGATTGACAACCATGTCCGTTCTACATGCAACAGAGCTTGAATGCGTATCTCTTAGATTCCCCAACAGAATCTTCGTGGTATAAGTTAGATAGTTGGCGGCATTCATCTGGATCCAGAAAGTCCAACCTTGTCTGTGGTGTTCCGAGTAGGATCCTGGGAGTCCGGAAAGTCCAACCTTGTCTGTGGTGTTCCGAGTAGGATTCCGATCATGAATGACCGTGACGTGCTTCAAACTTTAACCTGCTGGGCGTTGGTGACAGACGCAAAAGAGGGATTCTATTCCAGTAGGAGCGGGAACCAACCGGTGATTAGCCGTACTGTGACAGAGTGCGTTAGCATAGTTTTCACTGCGAGGATGGGATGTAGCTATCAGCCATGGGTGATGCCTCCAGACTGGTTAGCTGTGCGAGTGACAGCCGCACAGGTTATTTCCCCGTGAAGAATGAAAGTAGCCACAGTTGATGGTGAACCCCTATACAAAGCTTGCCATGGAAAGGAGTAAGAAAGATTGAGTAGAAGGAGTAGGAGAGCAGGCATCCTTGAGCCATGCAGCAGCTGTATATACTTAAAAGATACCTCTACTAATGAATCTGCATAAGTATTTCTATCCCTTTTATTATTTATTTCTTTTTATTATTCCTATCCTCAAACCCATAAATAATGTTTAATTTGCCTGACTGAGATTTGCAAGGTGACCATAGCTTGCTTCATACCAACAATCTCTGTGGATTCGACCCTTACTCACGTAAGGTTATTACTTGGACGACCCAGTACACTTGCTGGTTAGTTGAACGAGATTGTGAAGAAAATAAACAATGCCCTCAGAGTATACATCTTTTATAAATCCAATTACAAGAAAAAAGGGAATCACAATTCGTCCACCATGGTGCAAACAGAAGCACTGAAAACTTAAAGAGAAGATAACCACCAAGTACAGCAAGTAGGCAACACCAT